>NW_009952367.1:0-1237 GCF_000747805.2 Chaetura pelagica | reverse complement strand
CTTTCCCCCACGAGCCCTCGGGAGTCTGCGGGCAGGGTCACACTCCTCGGACACCCTCCTGCTCCGTGGGTGACACAGTGAGGCCTCCTCCGGAGTCCAGCGGGGCATCGCCTGGCCTTACCAAACCCCCGGCAAAGCCCGAGTCCCCGCAAAAGTGTGTGTGTGGTAAGCGGCGAGGCTGTCACGGCGCAGGGTGGCAGGGCTGCTCGGCTCTCCTGGTACTTACCCCCGCGATGCTTGACACCGATCTGCTCCTGTCCTCAGCCCCTCAACAAGACACATCCTGGCAGAGATTACATGTGACTTTTCGAGACCAACCCTGCTCATTCAACGGTAGGCAGGAGAGGAAAACATAAGAGGCGATGGAGGTAAAAGGCTGGCTACGGGTCCTGTCTCATACTAGACTGCAATGTGGCTCCTCTCTCCCCTTCGCCCTGGCACTTCCCACCCACTCACCTCCTTCCTTCCGCCCCAAATCAGAAAGCCGAGGGAGGGAGGGACGACACACGGATCCACTCTGGCCGCTGGGGCTCCGGCAGAGGCGCTTCCTCCCCACCAGCGCACCGGCCTCCACACCTCAGTCCCGCCGCGGTGCCCTGCCTATGGGGTGCAGCCTCTGGGAAAAAAAAAAAAAAAAAAAAAAGGGGAGGAAGAGGCTGAAGGACTGTCCGAGGCATGTCTACCGTCCTGCCCGGATGGGGATCACACGCCACACGTGAGGCGCGCAGAACCCCGTGGTGTGAGGCTACTGCCCGGGATACAGATGGGCGGGCATCGCCTCCGCTCCTTCCAGTTGTTGTTGTTATTATTATTGCTAATGTTTCTAATAAATCATTGTAAATATTTCTGCAAATGCAAACTGACAGCTGGAGCTGAGGAACAAAAGTATTTTTAAAAAACAATAGATTAGGAACACTAGGAAGTGTCTCCACAGGGAGACAAAGGTGAGGTCTGCTGCCTGCAGTAACATATTCAGTTCTCGACTAAATACAATAACGCAGGCCCTCATGATATAGGAGGCTTTAGGAATTGTGGTACCTTCCTCACTCTTTCACAGATATACTAGCAGCACACCTATATCTGTGAGAAGCTGGTGTTGGCAGGGTGCTGACAGTGGACCCAGTCAAAGGTTTCCATACTGCAGACTCGATAATTGTCCTTTTGATTTTCTTTTTTAAAAGTTTATTTGGCGATTTGAATTTTTTCCCAAAAGATTAATTAACACACGAAAATATGT
>NW_009952366.1:8484774-8504171 GCF_000747805.2 Chaetura pelagica | reverse complement strand
GAACATCTGCAAGGATAGAGATTTGCCAGTCTCAGTGGGTAACCAGTTTCAGTATGTAACTACTTTTACTGTGACAATTTCTTACTGCTAGTCAGAATTTCCCTTACTTGTGACTAATAACAAAAAAAATTAAAATAATTGCTATAAAGTTTTCTTGTTAACCAGAATAAGGTTTTTTAAGTTCTGGATTTAGGGGGGTTGTTGAGATTGTTTCAAGATGTGATCCCTCCAAAAAACCCCTCCTTATGTATGCTCATGAGTAAAATGGAAGAGTTTAATTTAAATACAAGTTAAGATTATCCAGGTCTATTTAGGGTAGAATTACTTCAGTTCTGTAGGATTTATGGGCTGTTGCCAGAAGTTTCAGTTTTTAGTGAACTCTGACTAGCTTGCTGGCGTAGGAGGCCAGTTGGCCTATACAAAGATTGGGGCAGTGTGGTGGATCCTGTGGCCAAAACCTCTTGAAAATAATAATAATTAAAAAAAAAAAGAAATATTTTTATCAGTAGTATTTTGCTAAGGAGAAAAAAAAATTAAATTAAAGTAAAAGTCATTAAAGGGAAACTATTGTAAAATTATCTTTTCTATCCACAAGAAAAGAATGCTAATGTATTTATTTTATGCTAATAATCTACTTGATCTAAACTGCATGACTAGTGAATGTCCACGGCTATTATGCTTTCTTCTTCTTGCTTTCATTTTGTCATCTTTCCAGCTTGAGTAAGACTGTCTCACAAGAAGTTTCAAATGCTTTCTTTCTTTCTGATGGAGTGGTAGCCATAATTTTATTGTTAGGAAATGATTGTCTGTTTGAGTATATTAGCCTGTGTTCTTGGGTCCTCTGCTGTGTTTTAGTTCATAATTTAAGATCACTGTTAGGAGGTTGTGCTTAAATATTTTACAACTGCTTTTCCCTCTTGGTGCTACAGAATAGATTATGGTCGTCAGTGCATAAAAACTTGGATTCTAGTGGTGGTTTTCAAGTAGAATCCAGTGCAGTTAACCTTACTGCAGTAAAGGGCTGTTGCTCTGACTCTCACGCAAGAGAGGGCACAAACTAGCTATGAACATTTATGTATTTTAAATGCTTTAAACATTAATTTGAGGAGTGCTGCAATTAGTTAAAGTACAACTTCATTGTTATCTGTTTATATACAGTTATAACTGTATTTTCCTCAGATGTTAAATAGTGTGATTAAAGATGGCTGATAATACAGATCTGATGTGAAGGCAAACATATTAATATGATTGTTGCCTTTAAAATAAACACATCTAGAGCATTTACATTATAGATGAATACAGCTGGTCAAACTACCCCATGTGGTTTACAGAACCTTTTAAGAGTGGCATTTTCTTTTTTTTTTTTTCTTCCCCTTTTTTTTTTTTTTTTTCTGTAGTCATTTAGTGGAATTCAGTAAAGCTGTTATCTCAGACCAGAGAAACTCTTAAACTTTTAGCTAGGAATGATTTAACTTCCTTTTTTCATAACTACACTTTTACCTCAGTCATGTCCTTTGATAGTTCTCTTTCCTGCTTTTTTTTCTGCCCTTCTTTTGGTAAAAGGTCACTTATTTTCTCTTTTGGTGTTCTTTTAAAATAAAGATGGTTTAAAATGGTTTGTGGTACACCTCTGAATGTTCTGGATTATTTCTTGTAGAATCTGACCTCTGTCCCGGTAATAGGACAGAGGTCGGAAAATCATACAAAGGTTCTATTCCTTTATCTGTCCTCGTCTTGCACTTGCCTCAAGAAAGTTCCTTGGATTTTTTTGTAGTTCCTCACTTTCACAGTTAACTAAACTTAGAATCTAAAGGGGTTTTAATAGGTGATTGTTTCCACTTTAGCACATTTCCTTGAGAAATTCATAACCTAATTTCTTAAAGCAGGGGAGGGAATGGACAACAGACATCAATTAACAACAAACAAGCAAAAAACCCAAACCAGACAAAAATAACCACACCAAAAAACCCCAAAACCAAAACAAAACAAATTAACAAAATCTCAAAGCAATGAGAAAGTTAGACTTGTTCAGCTCATATTCCAGGATTAATCTCAAAATAATTAATAATACAAAGATGTGTAAACATAAACAGTGCAAACATCACTTCAGTGTTTACACATTGTACACAGAACATAGTAATGTCCTGTTATATATTGGCCATGTATGTCTGCTCTCTGCCTAGCTATGGGACAATGGTTTTAAGGTTATGTTGATTAAATGCTGTGTTGAGTCTTCTCAAAAGGTTTTAGAAGTCACAAGATAACCTCCTTTGTTTGGAAGAAGCCCCCAAAATTGGATTAGTATTGGAATTTAAGTATGTATTCTTGACTCTGAAAATAAACAGTGGGTTGCACTGGATACACTGTTTTACTCCATTGCAGAAAAAAGAAAAACAGATCAGGCTCTAGAGGCATCACAACTTTATTTAAGATTATTAGCACCAAATATCCGAGAGGAACTACATAGACTCCTGACATTCGCTGCCATTGCATCTCAATCTGAGGGCTACAAATTACAAAAACAAGTAAGTATTTGTTATGCTTAGTGTGGGAAATAGCAGTCTGCATCCTGTTATACTTTGCTCACACGTTGCAAGTCAATCTAATGCCAAATCTGGGTTCTTCATTTTTTAGTTTGATAACAGATCGGTGATCATCAAGACTTGCACGAAGTTTATCTTACAAAACAAGACATTGTCTAAATCACAGGCAGAGCTGCTGACTCAGTTTCTGATGGACAATCATTCCGAGCTGTTCAAGGTAGCATCTTCCATACCTCATCAGCTTTGTCATTTTTACATATCAAATGCCATGAAGTGCCATTTTGGAGATGCGAGGTCTGAGTAGCAGAGTTTAATAGTACATCCGGTACAGTTTAATGGTACAGTTAAGTAGGGTGAGAAGCTGTTCCAGATTTTGGAGGACAGCTTTTTGAGAGCTTTGTTCTCTCCATATAATATGGTTGCTCTTTATTTGCATCATTTGTGTTAAGGAAATATTGGAAGTATTAAGAAATTTTTATTTAGGTTTTTAATACCTTGTTTCTGATGGCTATCTACTAAATTCTTAGGCTGTTTTAGTGTCTTTCTCCTTTAGAAGTCAGCTGACATACTCTAGGTAATACATAATATGGCATGCTCTATTGCTTCAGTATACATGTACAGCTCAGGTAACAG
Source organism: Chaetura pelagica (assembly GCF_000747805.2). Taxonomy (NCBI): domain Eukaryota; kingdom Metazoa; phylum Chordata; class Aves; order Apodiformes; family Apodidae; genus Chaetura; species Chaetura pelagica. The sequence goes on along the minus strand of NW_009952366.1, from coordinate 8,500,995 downwards.
TTAAGAGTTCCTTTTGGTGTTCTGAAAGGTTAACTTCTAAATTAAATGTTAAATTCTAAATTAAAGGAAATAAAAAGAATTGCAAGAAGAACTGGCCTTTCTAATTAACTTGGTCAAGTTTGTAACTATACAGATATACTTTATAATATCCTTTATTTATGTTCCATTATACTGTCACAAATATGAAAACATGCAACCTTCCCAGCCCTATATTGACTTTCTGAATTCAATCAGTGCATTGCAGTTGTAATGCTTCTGTACTATTTTCTTCAACTATAAATTTCCTCCTAGCTGTAAAATGCTCTAGACATTGTCCAGTTACAAATAAGTCTCACAGAAACATTGGTTTGGTTTCAGTAAAACATTTTTAATTCTTATACAACACGTTCTTTCCCACTTCTGCCCTCAGCTAAAGAGAGATGGTAGTAATTATTTTTATAATTGCCTCTAGTTTAGTTTGAAAGTATAAAATGGTTACCAAGAGTTTTGTGTGTGTTAATATACAGCCACTTTGTTGTTGTTGTTAAGGTTTTGTAATGTGGATGAGGGCTTTGATTAATGATTTGAGATGGAGCCAGATCTGACAAATTACATGCCCACTGCTTCATAGCAGTGACAGCAGAGTGGATAGCGGCTTGCTCTTTCACAACTGCAGTTGAGAGCCTGTTGTATTAAATAAGCTGAAATCAGTTCAAGGTCTACACTACAGTTTTTGTTGTAGTTCGGTGGAAAACATCTAGAACATCTTTCCTCCTATTTCTTTGGCCAGAAATATCAGGAATCAACATACATATGTGTTCCAGGGTGACTCTTATTAGAGGTTTTGAATGCATACCTAAATAAATGTGGGCATAGATTCTTCTGCAGTTAATTATGTGGTTTTTATTTTTTAAGATCAATTATTTGAAAGATTTAGATTCTTAAAATACAAAAGTATTTGGTTTGTAATTTTTTTTTTTCTTTGCTTAATTGTATTTTCAGACTCCTTTAACTCTTCTGGAACTAACTAGTAGGAGACTCAAGAGTTTGCTAGAAGGACAAGATGCAGATTCTGATTCAGGTAGATGATACACATTTTTATATAAACCTTGCTATACAAACTAATTTATCATCAATTGTGTATAATTTTGCATAGACTTTTCTTTTCCTTTATTAGAAGTGAAGCATTGAAGTGACTAGTGGCTAATTCACCAAATAATTAAATTGTTTGCAAATAATTAAATATAAGCAAACTATAACTATAAGCAAAGCATTGACCTCTGAATATTAGGAATCAAGGATTCTATTACCTAGTTTGAACACATTGCAAGAGACTTTTTTACCAAATAATTACTTCTGGAGAAATTAATGCAAAATGTCCTTCCTGAAGTGACTTGCTTATAATTTTGTTTGTGAATTTGATGTGATTTTTATATTCAGGAACAGCATTCTTGTCTTTCTGCCACAAGACACCCAAATATCTCACAACGCTCAGTAGTTTGAGGTTCTAACAGAAGTCTTGAGCACAGATCTTGATTGTTTAGTGTTTTGAAGAACTGTGTTCTGGATAAGCACAAAGTTTTTTAAGAGCTTAAGACTTAAAGAATGGTAGTATAGCCTAAAAGGAAGGCATTTGACACTTGGTGCGTATGTGGGATTTGTGTTATCTAGCTCATTTCCTTTATGAGCTAACATTCCATCTGGCCTTGCTGCCAAAAATATCTTTCAGCACTGTGATTAAAAGGGTTGGCTTAAATAATTTAATTTCTGACTCCTGAGCTTTTTCCTCTTGGCTTCTGTATTACCAGTGCAGTTTGTGCTCAAACACTGAGGAGAAACTGTTAGGGAACTGAATAAGACTTAAGTTATTGTGCTGTTTAATACTACATTTGATAGAGCAGATGTCTGAGAAGTACTTTCGGTACAGAATCTTTTACCATCTGTGTTAGGTTCTGGAATGTGTCCAAATTGCTTCCAGTTCAGCATTCTGAGTATCACACATTGTGTAGCCAAATAATACAGAGATGAGCAACAGAAGAAGGAGCTGCCTATCTGCTGTATTGTTGAAGCCTGCATGAGCTCTATCAGCACATTGAGCTGAAAACTGAAGCACAAACCCCGTACTATATTCTCCCTACCACGTCAATCTGTAAATGCACATAGATTCCTTCTACTTGTTGAGATAGATAGTTTGATGTGATTGTAAGCTCTCTGGCATGGCATAGTCCTACTTCACCATGTGCTTCATGTCATTTTCCCTTTTCTCATGGAGGAGATGGGAGGAAAAAGTTTCCTGAGAGCTACTGAGCATTCTTAGCTGGTGAACTTCTGAAGTGCATGTGAGAGCAGGAAGGAAAAGGCCAAGGTACCCTGATATGAAAAGGAGTCTGTCTATTGCAGGAAGGTAATCCTTACATCTGCTGGAAATAAACATTCCTAAACCAGTGAGGGAACTCAGGGGTTGGTTTTTATCCAGTAAGACACTTGAAACCACTGGAATAAAGGATCCACCCTAAAATTTTAAGAGTTAATATCTTTGCTAGAAATTAAGTTTTGCCTTTTGAAAGAGCTATCTTTTCTTAATCTAATTCTACTAAGTCATACAATATTTCACATTTTGTGCTTGACAGGCTCTTTATAAAAAGAAAAGGACAGGTCCACATGAAAATCCAGCAGCTCAGGTTATTACGACTCTATGTGAAGCCTTAAGAAGATGAAGTTTGTACAGAAGGAATAGTGAGAATGTTTTACACGTTAGGCAATTGACAGTTGTTTAACCAACTTGCTCCCTAACACTTAGAGGACAAAAAAGTATTTGTGGAGTAGCTGAATGCTAGTCTTTCTTCAGGCCAGAACTCACCTGCCCAATGATGGGGCTTGCATCCTTGAAGGGCAGTACTCTACTGCATAGGTCCACAACAAAGCTAACTCATGCTTAAGTCTTTGACTCCAGTTCTTTGCTCAGACCTCACCCTGAGGCTTTGCCTGTTACGTCACCTCTGCTTCTGGTGCCCAACACATGCTGAGCTTTCTAGTCACCTTGAAGTTCCTGAATTCTCTTCCTGATTTCAGAGGTGTGGTTCAGAGGCAACTGTTTCTCCAAATTATTCATTCACTTGCATTATGTACCAGGCCTTGATACTGATCTGTTTCACTCACCAGGAGTCACTGGATCATTCCATCTGCAAGATGCCATTCTTGTCATGTTCCGTTCTTCACTATAGCGCCTGATTGCAAGAATTGTATTGGTTCTTTGTCTTGCAGGTCTGTTTGCAATACAGAATCATCTGTGATATTGCACTTGTAACACTGCTTTTCAATGTCATTCTTGCAGTTAAAGCTTAGCTGTTAATCCATGCTGAGTGTGTTTCAAATTGTTTGTAGAGAATTGTAATCGCATATGGACTGGAATATCAGTATACCTATGTTTTTGATCATAATTTTTAATCAGTTTCTACATGATGCATTAATTTTAATCTGAACCTCTGATTTCTCACAAAGGCTTCACCTTCTGTCAACGTGTGACAGCTAAAGAATATGAAGATCAAAAACAACAAACAAACGAGTATCTTCTAGCATTGGTCAAAGCGATGGACAGTGACCCCACTGTTACTTTGAAGCAGAAGAAAAAATTAGTTAAAGAATTCCGAAAATACCATTCTCTTATCTATTGTAGTGGTTGCAAAACTTCATGTGAATTTTGTACTCTAAATGGTTAGACATCAATACAGCATTTTTTGGTTTTTTTGGGGGAAAGAAATGGGGGGATTAATATGAAAATTGCTCGTATTACAAAACATTTTCTTCTTAAGATCTTATATTTTCAGTTCCAGGAAAAAAAAAATCAAAATTGTTTTCTGCTAAATGTATAAATTCTAATGACTCTTTTAAGCAAAATGTACTTAATTGCTTTTAAGGTAGTAATTATGGCACACAACTTGTGCTGCGTTGAGTTCAGGGTTTGGCACTTTTTTCCTTCTGTCCCACACCCCGTGGCTTTCTACCTGAGCCAAGTCTACATTCAGAGACATGCTTGGGTTGATAGTAAAGTTTTTAATCTTTTCTATCTGTAGTTCACACTCCAACTGTAACCTAATATTAAACTGTAGATTATGACTCCTAGGAGTATTGTAAAAGAGTACAAAATGTGTCAAAAATATTAGGAGCAGGTCAGTGGATTTTCAGTCTGTAGCAGGCAAGATTCATGAGGCAGGGGAGCTGTGTGTTCTTGCAGTCAGTAAGACTGTTGCTCCTTCCCCACTCTGGCAGACTGAGCTGCTGCTAATTCTGCAGTTACACAAAAGCAAGTAAAAAATTACATTTTGAAAAAATTCTAATTTCATAGAATCATAGAATGGTTTGAGTTGGAAGGGACCTTAAAGATCATCTGGTACCAACGCCCCTGCATGGGCGGGGACACCTCCCACTAGATCAGGTTGCTCAGAGCCCCATCCAACTTGGCCTTGAACACTTCCAAGGATGGGGCTTCCACAACTTCCCTAGGCAACCTGTTTCAATGTCTCACCACCCTCACAGGAAAGAGTTTCCTCCTGATACCTAACCTAAATCTCCCCTCTTTCAGTTTTGATTCATTACCCCTTGTCTTATCACCGCCCTCTCTGGTGAAAAGCCCCTTCCCAGCTTTCCTGTATCTTCTTCAGGTATGGGAAGGCTGCTACAATGTCTCCTTGGAGCCTTCTCTTCTCAAGGCTGAACAACTCCAACTCTCATCTTGTCTTCATAGGAAGGTGCTCCAGCCCTTGGATCATCTTCATAATCATCTTGTTTTAGACTCCTGCTGTACTTAAGCAAGTTATTTTAGCATGAGGATACTTTGCCAATGTTCCATTATTTGTCATAAATACTTTTGTAATATTTATAAATTCATAGGACAAAGCTTGAAAGAAAGCACCTTGGCCTCGCTTGACACATTGATGGTTAATTGTACATTGACAAGGAAATGTTTATTTATGTTCCGTATTTATTTAATGTTACAGGGGTAGAATTACTTCTTCCATCCTCATGAGAGATACTTGAGCTTGTATTGGACATAGAAACAGCATTAACATTGGAAGATACCTGTTCTGTAGTCCTACCATCCAAGCTTAAAGTAGAGTCAATTATTGCAGGCTGCTCAGGGTTTTTTCCATTTGGGTTTAAAGTATCTCCAAGGATGAAAGTGTACTATGAACATGATGTTTTTTCTGTGAATATGTTTCTTCAGATATCTATATCCTCAACTGCTCTTCAGATGTGTGGTCAAGTTACCAGGATAGCAAAGCTTTCTGAAAGAAAATGCTGTTTCTAAGTTGAAGTGTTTACACCATTAGATATAACCAACTATGTGTACAGGTAATAGGTTGTGTTAACTTGCATATTGCAGGTAGCCTTAATTACAGGATCTGGGCCTGTTAGAAGTCAGGGTAGTTGAAATAAATCTCTGTACGCTCCATCAAATAAATACTTTCTGGAAGAGGAAAAAAAGACCAAGTTCTACCTTTCAAAGGTGAATGCCTTAAATACTGGACCACAGGGCCACATGTTCTTTTCTAGCCCTGTGTGGAGTGTTTTAGTCATTCTTCCAGAAGAAGGTGCATGTGTAGTAGGTTAAGAATTGCAAATATGAAAATATATCCTGATTAAGTGCTTCTGGTGTTGAGTAGTGGGAGAAGATTTTTAAGTTGGCTTTTTTGTTTTCCCTCAGTGTCTTTACTTGGTCTCACTTAAAATACTGAACCTGGTAACAGGGAGGGATAACATAGTAATTTATAGGATAGATGGAGTGGGAATTGCTTTGGAAAAAAAACAAACTTACATTTTTAAAAACAAATTCTTGCACTTTGTGATGTGATTTGAATTTTCTTGTTCTGATTCAAGGATGACAATAAAGTATTGCAAAAAAATCAGTGAATCAGTCTATCATTTCATAGTGTTTTCATGAGGAAGAGGCAGCTCAGCAGGTGTGGATACAGGTATCAAACAGTAAGGAAATTCTTCAAGTGGACAGCAGGAGTTTCTAGCTGCCAAATGCTTTGCTTCAGTTCATGGGACAAGAAATGAAGATTCATATAGTTCTGCAAAGGAAAGGAAGAGCTCTTGAGAGCCCTGTTATTCACCTATGCTGCTAAGAAGATCTACTAAGTAATTTTTTGTAGGAAGAAATGTGATTTTTACGTATGTGATTTTTACTTATGAATATTTGACACACAATCATCTGGTAGGGAAACCTCACTCATTTCTATTTACGATTTTTTGCATAGAGCTATCAAATGTATTGGCAATATTAATTTGTATTTGAATTTTAAAATTTCCAGAGTGAAGAGTTTAGTTTAGAGGTACTTTCCAGTGCATTCTTATCAAAGAACAAGTGATACCACCCTCAAAGTACAGAGGCTTACTTCTATTCATAAAACTCATGTTTGCTTCTACTGTGGAAAAGGATCATTGCTGCTTTTATGGTAACAAAGTGCGTATTTCCTAAATCCCAGGTAAAGTGTGCTGATAACTTTGTGAAGCAGATGTTTGAACTAGAGGTCAGACACAAGGGCCTTTACATGTGGCTGTCAAAATAATAGTGTACTGGACTTACATATGTTCTGTATTTTCTCTCACAGAGTAATACAGCAGCTGTATTCTAGAATTTGTGGGTGGTGTTCTGCATTAAACCCTAGCTGCCTCATCTATGGCTCATGTGTTCACAGGAGTAGGATAACCTTTTCAGCAGGTTAGTCTGGAGCAAAGCCACCATGAGCTGGCAGTCAGGAGTAAATAATAAATATTCAAGAAGAAAAATCGCAGAACTATTTAATTGGGGCAGCTCATCATCAAGATCTCCCATTCTCAGTAGTGTTGGCTTCTCTTCTATATTGCCCTTATGCTGAGACCTCTGGGTAGCAAAAGGAGCAGCTCATGAGAATCTGAAATGTTGAGCAGAACAACGTGGCTGTGACTATGTATGTATCTGAAGCAGAGAAATGGAAGCCAGAGATGAGGATAGCTCTGTATCTTAATGAGTTCAGGGGCTGGTGCTGTTACATCTTTATTTCCCCCGTTCACCCTTCTGACCACTGAACTACATCCAGTACCCTTAGATCACAAATCATCACAAAGAACCATTTTTCAAAAGGTGACAGTAGTGCTTGTCAAGGACCAGTGGCAGGGCATGAAATCCAGTGAAGCTTCTGCTTGATCCCAGCCATCAACTGCCCAGGTTATTCAGTGCTCTTTGTTCCAAGCTAGGCAAGTGTACAGCGTTAAGTATGCCTACTGGTTTTATGTAAGGGCAGACAATAGAAGGAATATGAAACTTCAGCTGAGAACAGGATATTCTGCAAATCTGAGAGCAGTGAATATCACCAGCCCAATTAAAAGGGCTCTTTTGAGATGTGTTTCATGTCTGGAAAAAAAAAAATAAATCTTGACTTCTCACTATGTATTAGTGTCACACCAGTACAAGCATTCAGTATCTTTATTGCCTCATGCATTGAGGTTTTCTGCAGTAACAATACAATGTAACTATCAGTAAAAGATGAGAACATAATGAAATTACAATGAACATATTTCATAGTATTAGGCTTGTAAAACTTTGTATTTTTAAGCTCTGAAAATTAATTTTTCCCAACCCACTTAAATACAGGAAAGCTAAAACACAATCCTAACTGACAGACGACAGGTTGCAGTTCAGAGTTCCATTCTGCATAAAACAATGAAAAAATAATTAATCCAACCACAGTATCTATATATCAAATTTCTCTTCACAGATATTGTGTCCATGTTCTTCATAATCTTCTCTAGTTACTATCATGTCTTCAAAATCATCATTTTCAGAAATGAGCTTCCCACCTTCCCAAGAATAAGTAATGGGGCTGAAAAATGAACAAAGTTACTGTCACTCAGGTGTATGTTCATTTTCAATGGAAGTAAGCAGTGATGATTTCCAAGACTTTTTACTTAACCATACCTATTTTAAAAAGTATTTTTGATTGCTAAATCAAACCATCCAGCTCCAGACAATTTATTAGACAAAGTTTGATATTTTAGCAGGGCTAACTGAGTTTGCTTTTTATAAAAAGCAAGTGCCTCTTTGGAGGTAAGTGGGCTGGAAGTGGAGATGTCTTTGTATTTACTTTGTGCACATGACGATTTTTTAATAATATGTAAAAATACTCATTAATAATACTTTTACAACAACAAAGATTTTTTTTACTTTCAGGATATACTTGTTTTGTTTCAGCTGTATATTGTCTTTCTGCAAAGGTGTTACTACTACCCCTGCCAAATTGCTGAAGAGGCTACATTAATAATAACATGGTGGCATTCAGATGCCGAAAATTCTTCTAAGTAAAAGACTAAACTCTAATCTTGCATACCTATGTATCTACTTAATACAGTCTTATTTGTCTGTTTACAATAAAAAGATTGATCCTGAAAACACTTATATGCTTAACTTTATTATCCTAAGTGCAGGGCAATCAGGTGTTCTCTAATTTATTCGGTTTGTCTAAAAATACAGTGATTTAACATACCCCTTCTTGTTCACCTGATATTTAAATTAACCCCTTTACTCCTTCTATCTTTTTAATCAGCAAAATAAATTGTACTTTATAGTTTGTTCTGCTAGAAGGACAAAGCTTGTTCTGTACAGTTTAAAACTTACTTTTCAGGAAGAACAACAGAAACATCATAATCAGTTGGAGTAAGACATCGAACTTCAGAATAAACTCTATCTCTAAAGCCTGGAAAAAGGGTGTTTCCCCCAGTCAGAACTATGTTCTTGAAAAAATGAGGCTGCATTTCTGTAAAATGAACAATCTGTAGTTAGAGACTGAATATCTATTTAGAGATGAAAGGCTTTTTTCCCCCAATTTTGTTATGAAGTGGAACAGAAATAAGAAATATGCATAGAATAATTTAATTATAATTTAATTATCACATTGGTTAAGTAGCTTCATTGAGAAATACAAGAAAGTCATAAATTACCTCCTGTTCTTTGTAATTTGTAGAATTTGGCTTTGATAACTACTGTTTTCTTATATTGTCAATTACATTTCAGGTCTGCTAACACAATTCCCTTTTGAAAGGGATTTTAAATGATACAATTTTTTTAAGAGTACAGAATAAAAGCCTCAATGCTGCCATACTTATGTGGTATCATAAAACCTTTGGAAGTCATCTTTGTAGTAATAACATTACTTTCATATGCATCATCTATAAAATGAAAGCATTAGTGTTACTTCTGAGAAACACAGAGTCAGAAAGGTTTTATACTTTGATTCTTAAATTACTGAGTTAGGTCAGTTTAATTTATCTCCTGAGTTTGTTTTCTCTTCTGAAGAAAGATAGTTTTAAACACAACTAAAAGGAATTTCAAGTGTATTCCATCATTGGCATCCAAGACAGATAGGTCATGTTAGAAAAAGATGGTAAGAAGAAATAAGTACACAGCAATTAACTGAAAAAAAGAATAGAACCCAATGAATCAATCACCACAAAACTGTGGTTGCCTAGCAGAGGATCTTGTAGACAATCAATTCTAGAGTATATGACACATCAGAAAACAGAACAGTTCATGGCAACTTAATAACTGTCATATTGAGAGTACTGACAAGACACTTGGCATGCTTTAAAAAAAACCCACACCAAGAACTAAAAAATATCCAAAAACCCCAAAATAACACCACCACTGTGCTTCCCCCACTTTTCAAAATACTTCTAGGTTGTACCTTCTGGTAGATTCTGAATAGAATAAACAATGGCTTCAGGAATTCCCATCTCTTGAATACCAATATCAGAAGGATGGAACAGTATTTCTGGAACTGCAAATCTTTCATTTGTTAGACGAAGTGTCTGTTCACCAGTCTTGTATTTTCCACTCAGCACCATCTCTTCTCTTGGCTAAATGAAAGACATTAATAGTAGTCACTGTTTAAGAAAAGATAGTCAGCTAATATTTTCCTTGTACTGCAGAGACAGGCAATGTATTCTACGTTAAGCTGTATTATCAACAAATCTTTTAAGGTATGGTATTAAATCAGAAGTGACTTTGCTCTTATCAACTGTTGGCTTCCTTGAAGCAAAGTAAGTATGCACTAGAGTGGACTTAAAATATTGGGACTGCTTTTGAAACTATGATGAACTTGGTAAATAAGAAAAAAATTGTTCAATTCTCTTCATTAGTATGAAGACTTTTCAGGCTCTTCTGTAACATGATTTGGAACTTTCTACCTCTTAGGGTATTTAAATGAAATACAGAGTGGCTTACAAAAAGGTAACAAAGCAGAGCTTTGTTTTGTTAAGCTTTCCAGCTTAACTTCAAAGACAAACAAACAAACAATAATTATATGGATACGTTGTATGACAGAGCACAAGTACATAAAGCTACAAGTATTAAATAACAGAACATAAAATGCTGGAAAAACAGTATATAATTTTCATCTCAACTTCCTAAACTTTACCAATTAATGCATAGTACAAAAATAAATAAAAATAAAGCATTAGGGAAAAAAAAAGTATTTTTAACATCTCTGCTAGACTTGTGCAGGGCAACAGTCAAATAAATACTTCAAAATACATACTATCGTTACCTTACAAAATCCTTTTTTGATTGTGCTGAAGTCTGGCAAAACATAATCTACCATTACAGTATTTTCCTCTCCTTTCAATCTGAAAAAGAAGAATGTAAAATACAACAGAATAAAGAAAAAGTTCTAAATCCCAACTATTTTATGCTGACAAGACTTCCTTTGACTAAATTGGACAATTTTCCAATTGGTTTATGGAATTGGTATGGTTTTATTTGTACAAATAGAATTAACAGAAGTACCAACTTTCACATTTAGTACGATCGTATACATACTTGGCAATGTCCATGTCCTTGTAAAAGTTTTGAGAAACATAACACACATCTTCTTTCACTTGATTAATTACATGTGTTTCATCCATAACATGTAGCTGTCTGTGGAAAACAAAACAAAACAAAACACAGAAGTTTGAGAGCAATTAAGTATCAGCATTACCTGTCCAGTTTTCCACTGGAGATGAGCAACCATAATTTTCAAATAGCAGAAAAGTACTGTCTCAATATCTACAACTTGTACTCAATTTACAAAAGCATTCCTGACCTACTGGAGTTTAATACTTTCATAATTCACAGTTCAACAAAAACAAACACCTATCTGCATTTGCATTTGTTTTCATAACAAGTATAGCCATAATCCTGCAATTAGTTCTACTGTCAAAGACCTTTACCTAGATAAAGCTTCAAACTAAAGGATCCTAACAAAAAGCTGATCCTGTTGATTTTTTTTTTTTTGTGGCATTGACAGAATCAGTTAGCAAACTGACTGATAGTCTACTGAGACATCTCAGAAAATATGTAAGGTCTTGTATAATTGTGAGCACACAGGTAATCTCAGCAGCTTCAAGTGCTGGCATTTAAAAACTAACGCCTTATACTCATCTTAATTCATCTTGATCTTAAGCTCAAAATGTCAACTAGCAGATTATGACAGACAAACATTCCCTTCTCTTTCAAACAGAATTTAATTTAAAATTCACAGATCCAGTTAAGAATATCACCACAAACTTCTAACTCATTTCATACCAGGCCTCAAGAGATTATCAGCATGTTTTACCTGTAAGAGATGATCTCCTTCAAATGGTTGGTTAAGAGCTTTCCTCCAACATTAATCCTACAGAAAAGGAGTAACACACAAGGAATTCTGTCATTATTAACTTCAGGCATAGCAAGCAATTTGTCTAGAAAATATATACCAGTTTACCTGATGATTGCCTCTTTCTTCTTTTTACTTCTACAATAAGGTACAATGTGTGTGAAAGAGTATCCACTATCCACAATGATACAACATAGCTCAGATGGATTATCCCGGAAATACCTGTGTGCACTAAGAGCTCCAGCTGAAAGGCAGAAAGCTTTATTCAATTTTTATTTGAACATGAAGTTTTAAAATTTATATTGCTAGGCAAATGTACTCGCTTCATATTTTAAATGCCTTAGACTTCCAAGACCTTGATACATAATACTACAGCCAACACATTAATTCATTTTGATAGTGGATAAAATTAGATACTGTGTATACCCCCATTATTCTTCCTCAAGAGTTCCAGTCCATGTTAAGTTCCTTAAGTCCAAGCCAACTGATCGGACCACAATTTATCAAACCTATCTGAAGGAGTATTCTATGACCAATCATCTTTAGGAAGGTTTATGATGTTATTTACACATTCCCTCTAAGATACAATACATTACATTATTGTAATTCTGCATTTTACTTGCTAATACGGAACAAAACCAAACAAAAAAACTACCACCACACCCCAAAAAAAGGGAAAGCTATCAAGGTCTTCATGCAAGGCTTCAGCAGACTTTCTCAAATGCAATCCTGTTTCAAAACCCATCCATCACCCTGACTCTCCTCAGATTTCCTTTATTTGTATACCATGAAACTCTTAATATATACATGTGTGCATATGCATTTATTTATTTTCAAGGTTAAACTTCAAAATACATAAATAATAAATGTGAAGTACAAGGAGACAGACTCACCGTTTACTCTAAGAACTGCTTGAAATTGGTATTCTTCAAATAGGATTTCATTCATGGACTCTTGTATTGAAGTGAAGTTAAAATAAGGTTCGGTAATAATAATATTGGTATCTACAAAATCCACCTATGAAAAATACATCAAGATTGTTATTATACAAAACTTAGCTATTAATACTCAATTACCATATCTTGCAGCAGCTGCAGATGATGTACATCTGAAGACATGACTAGCACTTGCTGCATCTGTTTGTGGAAGCTAGGCTCTGAAAGTTTTAGGGCTTTTTTAAGCCTTCACGAGCAGTGATACAACCTTATCAAATTAGTGGGTAAAACATACCAGAAAGGAACACCCTCATACCTATTCTGTTCCTGTTACCGCCTTTAAAAATTGTAATCCAGCATTTTGAAGACACATCCATAAAGGAACTATACAATACTAACACAAGATACTTTACACTAATGCTGTCAATTACAGAAAGGTAAGTCTCTTTAACAGCCCAGCACTTGCATCACAAAATTACTATGTAATAACCAAAGATTAAGCCCTGTGCAAAGCAGAATCAGCAATAAAACTCCCAGTGACCTCTAGTGAGGTCAGCAAAAGATTCTGGACTTTCCCCATTTACTGATCTCTCAAACTCCTTTAGAGAGGACTTCAGAGATCTTACTTCAGTTGTAACTGGATACAGCCCTAAAACATATTACCAGCTGTATCTCTCTGAAGCCTTCACTCATTAAAAAGAATAAACAGTTCTCCTCAAAACCATGACTGAATTGAATCTAGTTCCAAAACTGAAATGAAAACTTAAGTATCAAAAGCCAATACTGCATATTTTTCTGTATGGAGACTATGCTATTTTGAAGTGTACTTTTACTCCTAGGACAATTCTGCCTCCTAGGTGTTATTAAAAATCAAAAACTTTCCTAATACCTAACAATACCTTTTTAAAAGAAAAATTATAAGGGAAGCCTTACTGCACTTCTTATACTAAATCAAATTTGTGTGCTAAATAAGAAAAATTAAGTATCAGCTATTTATATTTTATACACTCAACCTACTCATAGGCAGGAAATGGTTATCCAAAGGTGGTTACTTAATGGGTGTGTCTTTCGGCCTACAGACCCACCTCATTGCTCTTTTATATCAACAATTTCTTGATCTCTAAACCACATTCTGTCTGTAATTATTATTATTATTATTTGCTAATTTAAACTGTAATTATATTGATATGAATTTCTTAACATATGTGAACCAAACTCAGTATGAATACACAACTTAAATATATTTTTATTCTTACAGTACAGCTTTACATAAAAATATTCTTCAATTTGTAAAAAATAAACCCCTATGATTTCTAATTGAAGGCACTTTCAAAGAGGACAATAAATTCACCGGTTCTATTTAATATTTTATGTACTTAGGTTAATTCCATTAGTCAGTATGTAAGCTACACAAGATCTGTAATTTAAAAAAGCCTCTTACTTGATACATTTCTTTTCCAAAGAGATAATCCCAAACCTGTCTCTGGACATCCCAATTCACCAAGTAACCCTATAGGAATTTAGAAAAAAAAATAAATTACACTATTTAGAAAACAAAATCATGCTTTAAAAGTCACTAGATACAAAACATGTCAAGTGATTGACAGAATGGTAATATAAAAAAATTGAGAGTAAAACCATCTAAATTCACATTTCTATGCCAAGGAGTGCATGTTACATAGGATAAAGAACGCTACAAATATTAATTACTGTACCACAAAAACTATGTAAATTATGTTTCCTATATACATTCTTCTCTTTGACAGAAGCCTGTCAATCTGACCTCCGTGCTAGTGGAGGTTATCATCCTTAGTGCCATCTTGTGGCATGTACAGGATAACGAGGTGATCAGGCCCAGCCAGCATGGATTTATGAAAGACTGAGTAACCTGACCTCCTATGACAGGTTACCCAGTTAGTGGATGACATAAAGGCTGTGAAGGTTGCCTACATGGACTTCAGTAAAGCCTTTGACACTGTTTCCCATAGCATTTTCTTGGAGAAATTGTCTGCTCTTGGCTTGGATGGGCATAAACTTCACTGGGTAAAGCACTGGCTGGATGGCTGGGCCTAGAGAATGATGGTGAATGGAGTTAAATCCAGCTGAGAGCTGGTGACAAGTCATGTTCCCCAGGGCTCAGTACTGGGGCCAATTCTGTTTAGTATCTTTATTGGTGATCTGGATGAGGAGATCAACTGCAGTCTCAGCAAGTTCACAGATGACACCAAGTTGGGCAGGAGCGTTGATCTGCCTGAGGGTACAAAGAGTGTGCAGGGGCCCTTGGACAGGCTGGATAGATGCGCTGAGGCCAACTGTATGAGGTTCAACAAGGCCAAGCGCCACGTCCTGCAGCTGGGTCACAAAAACCCCAGGCAATGCTACTGGCTTGGGGAAGAGTGGCTGGGAAGCTGCTCTGCAGAAAGAGACCTGGGGGTTCTGATTGGTAAGTTGCCAGGAGCCAATATGAGCCAGCAGTGTGCCCAGGTGGCCAAGAAGCCCGACAGCATCCTGGCTTGTATCAGAAATATTGCGGTCTGCAGGACTGCAGAAGTGATTGTTCCCCTGTACTTGGCACTAGTGAGGGCTGCACGTCGAGCTCTGTGTTCAGTTTTAGGCCTCTCACTACAAGGACACTGAAGTGCAGGAGTGTGTCCAAAGAAGGGCAACAAAGCTGGTGAAGGGTCTAGAAAACAGTGCTTCTGAGGAGCATCTGGGGGTACGGGAGTTGTTTAGCCCAGAGATGATGAGGCCAAGGGGACACCTTATCACTCTTTACAACCACCTGAAATGAAGTTGTAGTGAGGTGGGCGTCAGTCTTTTTTGCCAAGCAACAAGTGACAGGATGAGAGAAAACAGCCTCAAGTTGAGCCCAAGGAGGTTTAGATTGGATATTAGGAAAGATTTCTTCAGTGAAAAGGTTGTCAGGCACTGGAACAGGCTGCCCTGGGAAGTCATTGAGTCACCATCCCTGGAGATATTTAAAAGCCATGTAGATGGTTTAGCAGTGGACTTGGCAGTGCTGGGGTAACAGCTGAACTCAAGAGATCTTTTTAAAAATCTGATTGTATGACTGTTTGTTAAACTTAACACTGCTGAACTTGACTCTTGTATACGTACAACCTACATACAACCCTGCAGTTGGGGCACATTGTAGGAAATGTATTCCTTAAAACACCAATTTACATTTGGCCATAATGTTAAACTCAAGATATCTCACTTACTTTCTGAAAGGGGAGGATATAAAACAGACCAGAAGGATCTTTAATTTCATCCAGTTGATTTGCTGTAAAGGTTTTCAAGCGTGCAGTCTTTGATCTGAACTGACAGTTGGGAATAACGCTGGAAAAGATTGGGAAGTTTCATATATATATATCGTTATATGAACCAATAATTGTCTTTACACTCCTTTCATAACTAGTATACTATCAATAACATTTTGCTGCTGTGTTTTGGTTTCGATCGATTTATTGGAAAAAGTTACAAGGGAAATTCCTAATTTCTACCCCCTCCAGTGCAGATGAGGCACCTTTTGGGGAACCAACACAGACCCCCCCGCCATCCCCTGCCCCCAGCACACCAGAGAAGGCGCCGGCGGCTCCTCTGCGTCCTGGCACCTCCCACCCCGCGGACCGACC
>NW_009952366.1:8476947-8484212 GCF_000747805.2 Chaetura pelagica | reverse complement strand
CTGGGCGAGCCCTGCCAGCGCGGCCGGGGAAGGGCGCAGCGTGCACGGAGCAGTGAGCGCGAGAGAGGGCGGGGAAGGAGGCCCGAGCCTTTCTCGAGTGTGTGCGAAGTGAGAGACCCCCTCTTGCTGAGTGGTCCCTGTGCTGGGTGGGTTGCGGGTCTCGCCCTGGTTGCGCCTGGCATGTCAGTGCTCGGGAAACCAGTGCATTGGGCAGGAAGGAGATCAGGGAAGGCTGAGGGGAGGTGGTTCTCCCCCTTTATTCCACTCTTGTGAGGCCCCACCAGCAGTACTGTGAGCAGGTCTGCCCTCCCCAACACAAAGAGGGACACGGAGCTGCTGGAACGAGTCCAGAGAACGGCTGTAAAGATAGTCAGAGGGCTGGAGCACCTCTTCTATAAAGACAGGTTGGAAGAGTTTGGGCTGTTCAGCCTGGAGAAAAGGGTTACCTCATAGTGGACTTCCAGTACCTGAAGGGGCTACAGGAAAGCTGGGGAGGGGCTTTTTACAAGGGCCTGTAGTGAGAGGATGATGGTTAACGGTCTTAAGTGGAAAGATGGTAGATTCAGATTAAATGTTAGGAAGAAATTCTTGACTGTGAGGGTGGTGAGACACTGGAACAGGTTGCCCAGGGAAGCTGTGGATGTCTCATCCCTGGAAGTGTTCAAAGTCAGGTTGGATGGAGCTTTGAGCAACCTGGTCTAGTGGGAGGTGTCCCTGCCCATGGCATGGGGTTTGGAACTAGATGATCTTAAAGGTCCCTTCCAACTCAAACCATTCTGTGATTCTGTAAATTCACCCTGTGTGAGAACTAAGCATGCTAAGTGGGGCCTTCCTGTGTAAGAATGTTAAAAAATTTAAAGGCAGAAGACTTTTCAAATTCTACCATAACTATATTATTGTTGTTCCAAGGATGTTTTAATTAACACTCTTATTATAACTAGTATACAAACCAGTGCTATTGGTATTCACTGTCACTGACCCGTTCTTGTTCTACTGAGGTCTGTGTCAAATACCACACACCCTTACTGAATCACAGAACCACAAAACGGGCCAGGCTGGCAGAGACCTTGAAAGACCACCTACTCCAACCTTCTGTGGGAAAGGGAGCTGATACGAGATGATCTTAACACTCTGTCTAACTATCTCAAAAACCTCCAGTGATGGGGACTCCACCACAGCCGTGGGAGGTGGTTTCAGTGACTTAACTGTTCTCACTATAAAAACAATTATTTGATTAGGGTAAAACCTCTCCCAATGCCACTCGTACCTGTTGTCCCATGTCTTCTTGTGAAGAGAGAGTTTCCACCCTCTTTGTGGCTGTCTTTTAAGTAATGGGATACTGTGATGAGGTTCCCCTTGAGTCTTCTTTAAGGAGATATGACCTAACTCCTTCAGGCTTTCCCTGCAGGGCAGGGCAGGTTCTTCAGCCTTTGATCACTTTCATTTGGATGATTTCCTGTCTGTCTACATCTTTTTTGAATTGCAGGACTAAGAGCTGGACACAGCACACCAGTGTGGCCTAAAAGGCACTGAGCAGCATGGGTTCATGGCTCCGTTTGTCCACCAGCACCCCCAGATCCCTTCCAGAGTGGCTGCTCCCATGCTACACAAAGCTGAGCCTGACCTGGGCTTTTTGGTTATGTTCTCCCAGGTACATGATCTTAAACTTGTCTTTATGATGGATTTTGCTTTATTTATATATTTTACTTTCCATCATTGGTGTCTTTGTTGTTATCCAATAAAACAGGAAGTGTATTACAGTTTTGTATCTGTATGCAATTGGCTTACCTGGAAATATCAGATCCTAAAAATAACTGCTACGCCATATGATTACTCTCTAGCCTAACAAATATTAAATGTTTTTTCCAGGACCCAGGATGTTTGGCAGAACTCATGGCAATCTGATTTGAGACCAATCCTCTTTACATGCTTGTCAGTATCTTAAGAACAGCATCCTTAATCCCTGCTCTAGCAGATACGATGTTTGTTTCTTGAGGACAGGTCACAGGAATTATCAAAAGCCTTTTTCCAGTTCAGAAGTTTCTAGATTCTTTTAAAGAAAACTTTAAAGTGTTGGTTGTTCTCCTTCTTTGCCCACCCACAGATGTAGTAATAGTAAATTTTGGTTTTGTATTTAAACCCAAAATACACAAAACATAGAATTTTGACAAATGCTTTAGGTAATCACAGTGTTACAGAGACATATAAAATAATGCTCTTAAAATCACATATTGCCCTTTTATTAATAACAAAAAGTGACTAGAATACTTTAGACACAAAGAATCATTATAGCTATTGCTAACTTTTCCTTTGTGAAAATAAAGGTGAAAGCCAGAATTTAATTTTTACTTTCTCCTAGATACTAGCTCCAGCAATTTATATTTTTATATATATATATTTATATATATATATAAAAATATTTTAGCACCTACAGGACAAGTGCCAGGCTTTTAACAGTTCACTTCATTTATGTGCAGTGGTTGATACACATCAATATTTAAGTCTCTCACAATTCAAGTTTACTATCATTGCTAACTGAGAGCATTTATTGAGTTTATCTATTCACCCATATATTGCAGTGGCACTTCTGATAATATTTTCTGTTGATAGAGTATCTAACAAAGACAAAGTCAATAACATAGCAAGGACACATAAATATGACTGTCAAATATCCACATGGCAGAAAACTATATACATTGCCCCCTACAATATCATAAAATTGGTATTCTGTAATGCTCTTTAACTTTTAATAATGTTCCCTCAGTCTACTGAAGCCTAGGACATCTGCATTTGAAGACAGTCTGTTTTCCTTTGCATTGTCCATATGAAGCTGGGGCAAATTTCTCATTCTGCAAGTAGGAAATAAAAGCACTCACTGAAACCAAATCAGAACTTCTTCAGTCACATTTTACTTATATTTCTGACTACTTTATTTGAAGGGAAAAATAACTTTTTTTATGGTTAATTTTGTGACCTTCGTGTTTCTGAAGTTGTGGGAGCTCTAGTAATGGTTTTGGTTTTTGTTGGGGTTTTTTTTGGTTGGGTTTTTTGTTTTTTTTTTCTCTATTCCATTTCAGGTTTTACAGTTACACATTCCACATGACCACATGAAAAGTCAAACTCCATTTATTTGCACACCCTACACAAAAGCACACAGGTGCTTATTTGCTCTGCTCTGCAGAAACATGCAGCCTCAGAGTGACTGAACGGAGCCAGCTACAGAATTTGCAGGTTGCTTAGAACATCCAAAGAATGTTGTCCTTGAGGATGAAGTTGTTGCATCTTTGACCCTGAGATGGGGGGCATTATCTTGGACTTAGTATACATGAACAGGACTCGATGCATCTTTATTTAGGTGACAGTGAAAGGCAGGCTGATGGATGATATAACTGCCTGGTGGGAAACTCTACATTCTTGGGTTCTTTGATATTCTATTGAATGAAGAGAGTTCACAACTAGGCCCAAGAAATTACCTGTGATAAATAAAAGTCACAATTCTTTGAGATCAGTTTAGTATGCTAGATAAACTAACAAGTGGGGTTCTTTCACAGTGACATGAGTGTCATCTGTTCCATAAACCAGGAGCTGAGGGGGATACTGTGCCAGCAGGGCAGGACCTTGCCAGCCAGGGCCGGTCCTTCCACCTCCAGCCAGGGAGTAAGGCAGGCAGTCATAGGGAGGACAGTCCAGAGCCCAGGTCATCAGGTGAGTGTAATGACAAAGCAGATCCAAGGTCAAGCACAGAAATCAATCTTCAAGTCAGGGTCAGGATCAGGTCTGGTGGGGTAAACCGGGGCCAGAATCCCCAGAGAGCCCCACAGTGACCAGACAGGTCTGAAGGCAATATGGAAATTTGGTGGGTCAGGGTCTAGATCAGCGGGACCCATAGCAATACATGTGATGATCATACTACAGCCACCCCTTTTTTTCTCCTGTGACACAAAAGCAAAAAGCCTTGGTTTCTAGATAAAGAAAACCTACTGAGCAATGTTCATAAGTGCAAAGTATTCAGGAAGGCTAGGCATTCCTCTTTGTGGTTATTGTATTAAGATGACAGCTGATGAAATTCTCAGAAGTTTCTTCATAAATGGTTCCCTTCTCCTGTTCAGAGCAGGAGTCAGTATGTGGAACTCTGTATCAAGTTCCATTTTCACACAGCAGTGGTCTAGTTAGCACGAACATACTAGCAGAAATTAATCTGCCTGCATGTGACTTTGTTTTGGAGAATCAGTCCAAAGTCTTAATAAACATAATCTGGAGATATCCTGATATTAATTTGTGTCAGGCTCTAAAGTGTCAGATACTCTGCTTGACACAAGGGATAAGCTGGGCTGCTTATCATGTGCTCTTCTTACTCCCTGGGGTGGGGAGGGGTTGATCTGTGCGTTTTCCTTCATTCTTCCATTCAGTGTGAAACATGAGGTCAAGATTCAGATCAAGCCTACTGGACAGCAACATTTCTGATTTCCAGTTCTGACATCAGTAAAGAGCCTTTGAGCTTTCCCTTTTTTTTGTGCCAGAGCTATGATCCCAGGACACTTGGAATGGGAACACAGAGCATGGGTCTTACTTTCCTTGCCCCTTGTATATTCTTTTTAGAATCACAGAATCATAAAATCATTAAGGTTGGAAAGGACCTTAAAGATCATCAAGTTCCCACCCCCCTGCCATAAGCAGGGAACCCTACCACTAGATCAGGTTGCACAAAACCTCATCCAACCTGGCCTTAAAAACCTCCAGGGAAGGGGCATCAACAACCTCCCTGGGCAACCTATTCCAGATCTGCACCACCCTTACAGTGAAGAATTTCTTTCTAATATGTAACCTAATTCTCCCCTCTCTCAGTTTAAAACCATCACCCCTTGTCCTATCACTATCTTCTCTGATGAAAAGCCCCTCCCCAGCTTTCCTGTAGGCCTCTTTCAAGTACTGGAAAGCCACGATAAGGTCTCCTCAGAACCTTCTCTTCCCTAGGCTGAACAGCCCCAACTCTCTCAGCCTGTCTTCATAGCAGAGGTGCTTCAGCCCTTTGATCATCTTGGTGGCCCTTCTCTGGACCCTTTCCAACAGGTCTATTTCTTTCTTGTGCTGAGGGCACCAGAACTGTACACAGTATTCCAGGTGGGGTCTGACCAGAGCAGAGCAGAGGGGCAGAATCACCTCCCTGGCCCTGCTGGCCACACTTCTTTTGATGCAGCTCAGAATGCAGTTGCTCTCTGGGCTCCAGCACACACTGGTGGCTCATGTCGAGCTTCTCATCAACTACCAAGCCCAAGTCCTTCTCCTCAGGATTGCTCTTCAGGCATTCTCCCCCCAGCCTGTATTTGTGCCTGAGGTTGTGCCCACCCAGGTGCAGGACCCTGCACTTGGCCTTGTTGAACTCCATGAGGTTGGCACTAGCCCACCTCTCCAGCCTGTCAAGGTCCCTCTGGATGGCATCTCTTCCCTCTAGGGTGTCAACCACACCACACAGCTTGGTATCATCAGCAAACTTCCTAAGGATACACTCCATCTCACTGTCCATGTCTCCAACAAAGAGGTTAAACAGCACTGGTCCCACTACTGACCCCTGAGGGACACCACTTGTCACCTGCCTCCATTTGGACATTGAGACATTGACCACATTCAGCCAATCTCTTATCCACTGAGTGGTGCATCTGTCAAATCTGATTTGATGAGAAGCTGATCCATCATTATGGTGAACATAATTTCTCTAAGATACTAGTAGCATTTTTTCTACTTGGGAAGTTTTAAAACAAGAAAAAAAAGTGTCAGCTCCATACACAGCTCATTCTCACTTTATAAATCTCTTTAAAGAGTGTAACGAGGTCAGTATTACACAACTGACTGATTTTTAAATGCCTGGAAAAATCAATTTTAAATGTTAATCTCCTGACCTATTTTTTTTTTTTTTGTTACTGCTTCATATTTCTGATGTAAAGATCCCTGGGGTTTTGGTTCTTGCATGTAAATTATTAATCTGTTATGTATCTGAGAAGCAAAGAAAATAGTATCTGATGTCTTTCCTCTGCAGCTCTAGACTATATTCTAGAGCCAGCAAGCCATCCTTCATACAGAGATCACATATTAAGATTTTGTTAGTTTTACAGTTGTTAATTTTTTTTCTTTTTCCAGTTAATATGTATACTTAGGATCCTCAGTTCTTCAAGATACCTTTTTAATTGACTGGGAAATGTGGTACATCATGATAAGCTATTGTCTCAAAATTAAAATAACTTTTATGTTTTATAGTTATCACAGATACCCAGCAAAATATAAGGACATGGGGAACAACCTGATTTTACAAGTCTGGGGATTAGAGTAATAGCTGAGAAATTCAAGTTAAGCAAAATATTACATACATATTAATTTACTGCCATACAATAGGAAGTTTATGTCAGTAAGCTTTTCTTCTTTTGTCTGCCCATGTTCCTTTTGTATGGTGCTGTAGGAGCAATGCTATCCTGGCTATGAGCTGGGCTGGGAGGATCAAGTTCAGGAGAAGGCATGTGGCTGTACAGGTAGGGCTTGCAATGTGAGCAACTCTTCCACCTTCCTGTGGAAGAATGGGAGGCAGAGTCGGATTTGTTGCTTCTGAGGTTGTTTGCTCGTTCTGCGTATTATTTTGGAATGATTTTGGGGATCCCAGATGGAAACACATTTTAGGGTTTCTTTTTATAGCTGCAAAGGAATATCGCATATATAAGAGGTATAAAAAGGATGTCTGAATTGGCTAGAGTAATGGATTTTATCTGAACACCTTAAAAGTTATTTTAACTATTTATTCTGTAAGAGAGATTTCCAGACCAGCTGTCAAGACCACTACGAACAGGTATTAACCAAGTATTAATGCACACAAGTAATATGCATTTTACCGACTAATTCTTGCTACATGTTAGATCCAGTTTTATTGTTGTTACACTTAACACCTTTTAGTGGCACTTCCTAACAGATGTTTAACAAAAAACAACGGGTATGGGTCACAAAGGAGCGGGGGAAGCAGGGCCCGCGAGGGACGCGCTGCACAGGCGGGAGGAGGGACGGAAACACAGGCGGGGACGCAGAGTTTTGGAGATGGGAAGGCCGAAGAGGGAGGAAAGAAGCAGCCGGCTGAGGACGGCGGAGAAGAGGCGGGCGGCGATGCCAGGGACCGGCAGAGGCTGCGGGAGCCGAGAGGTGACAGCGGCGCTGAACCCCGCTGCGGAGGGTAGCGAGGGCGGCCCTTTCCAAAGCGGCCTGTGAGCTGAGGGGAGGTGACCACCCTC
>NW_009952366.1:8464300-8475933 GCF_000747805.2 Chaetura pelagica | reverse complement strand
CCCCCCCTCAGTGTTGTAGCTGTCAATGTCGTGGCTTGAAAGATGGAACGTTTGCAGAAGGTACACAATCTGACGGATACCATTTTAAATAGCCACGTTACATTTCTTATGTTTTCTACAGAGACAAAAACCTATTAGGTGCTCCATCTGCCATGATACCACAACGTTGTTATTCCTCAGAGCTTACTTTTGTAAATTAAGAAATAGAACCTGAAATATTGCTCTCTTACTTGCTTGTTTTTTTTCAAAACGTTTTATTCAAATTTTGTGTGGTGTATCCGAAATGTGTTTATTTTCATCAGTGCTAATAAATAGGGAAAATCAAATGAAATCCAGATTGTCATTTGACTAATCTGTTGATGCACAAGGAAAACAAAATTCTCGTTCCAGATCCTTTGATATCTATCCGATAAAAACGATGTATGACGCAGTAATAGAGTAGTTTTTCTTCTCCACCCTACTAGTGAGGTTTGTAGCTGGGAATGCTGGTAAACTTGCCTTCGCATGAACATAACTGAGCACTCTGAGAATGCAAATGCAATACGAAGATGCCATCAGCTGTGAGTCAGTTTTCTAATCAGAAATGTGCATGGGATCACTAGACTTACCTCACTTCCTATAGTGCTACTTAGCAAGCTGTGTGGAAAGAGATGCAGTGAACTGTAGTCTCTGTGCTACAGGTTAAAGTCTAAAATGTGTCTCGGAGCTGGGCATGAGTAATGTTAGCTGGTTTTTGTCTTAAGTTTTTCAGATAAATATAGATTAAAATTAAGTGCTTTTTAGTGTTGATAAATCCGTGTTTGCTTTCTTGTATGACGTGATAATTTTTATTCAACAAGACTATGTCAGTTGATTGTGACAACTTCAGCTATTTTTGGAAATTTTATTAGATATATCTAAAAATCTGAGGTTTGCAAGTTGAAGCTGAGTCTCATGATCCACACTATGCTGACATTAAAGAGTAAATTTGCTGCCTAAAATATAGACAGTATCAAGTCCCTTATTATGGGTACTCTTAGTCACATGATCAGACAGTACCTTTTCTCTCTGTGTAATTGGTGCTTCACTGGTTACGAAAGTTGATTACGCAAGAAAACAGAATTCAGGTGACACAAGCACCTGCAAATCTGGTGGCTTTTTTTGATTTCAGGAACTTTTTTTTTTAACAACAAAAATGATAGTGTTGTTCTTTATTTCAGGATTTTATGTTTTTCTTTCTAAGAACATAAGCTAGGCTTCATACACTGTTTTATTTCAGTCTGGAGCCAAATACATAAGGAATTTCCTGTAATACAGAGGGTGCCAAAGGACACTTTCACTTTTTACTCCAACACTAAATGGGTTCCTGTTCTGCAGTTTTCATAGTTCCTTGAAACAGATGCCTGTTTGTCATCTTCAACAAAGTAGTCATTAGTGGCAGGATTAAAATTACTGGAAAAAGTCCATATATAACAAAGGAAGAGTGGAAAGAATTATCCTGTTATCTTGATTTATTTTCATTTTTTATTATTTTATTTCTGTTTGAGCAAAGTCTAGTACGCATGTCAAAGAACAGAGAAGTACTTTCCTCTTTTTTTGCCATAAATCACAGACTTGCAGACTGGTTGAGGCTGAAAGGGTCCTCTGGAGGTCATCTTGTCCAGGTCATCATTGATTTAGCAATATTTACCATGTAGTTTACTGTAATATCTGTTACTTCTGCATCAGCTTTCTTACTATCTAGATACTCCATATGCAAATTAAAAAGCATTGTGTCATTCAGCAGTGTAGTTTCCATGTATTAGTTTACAGTGCTTTTAGATGAACTGATACGGGCACTGGTGTTGTGAAGAAGCCTTATCATTCGACGTTTGCTAGCTAGGGACATTTTTTGCATAGGTAATAGTCTTTGAGGTCTGAGAAGAAGAAGAGGAAGACCAAATGTGCATTTTGGAGTAGTTTTGCTATCCAAGCGACTTTTTACTTTTGTAAAAGGTTTTCTTATTGCTGCGTTACAGCTTCAGAACAGTGAAGGTAGTAGTAATTCTTATTGGCTCAGTTTGTCGAAAACCTGCATCTTGTCCTCTGTCTTCACTATGTTTTGCTCTTCTCCAAGGCTGTGGAAGAAGATGAGGAGGGAAGGAAAGAAGAACAAAATACTTACTGTTGTTACTGTTCTTCAGATTAGGTGGTGCTTGCTGTAGGATACAAAACTAAATGCTATCTGCTAAGGTGAGTTTGTCATTTGGAGGCTTGAATTTTTTTCAACTCCATAGTGTGTTCAGGTGTACTTATTATGAATGTGGATTGCAAACTGTATTTCATAAAATATGTGCCCTCGAATGAAATAAGCATCTAGATAATGGTGTTATTCTTTACAAAGGGAAGAGCGAGACACTGTGCCTAGGAGTCTTCTGTGTAGTGTTGGGATGACTTATTCTTACTTTCAGGGTCTTCCCCAGTGAGCTGAAACTTGTGTTGAATCTTTCTATGTGCTGTTACGTGTTTTCCCAGGTGACAGATTTCTTGTTGAACAGCACCTTTCATTGCAAATGTTTTCTGTGCACTGCTCTGCTCTGCTCTGGTAATAGCAGATACCCTTCAGCCTTACTTCTTTTTTCCTCAGTTAGACTTTGCAGACAAGTTTATAAAACAGTGGTGCTAAAGATTTCCAGTAGGGCTCTAGATTTTACTGTGCAAGTTCGCGGTGTTCCCATTACACTATCTGTGGTTCTAAGAGGATCATCTCCATCACAGGGTTTTGAACCTTGAGTTATTTGTATCCAAGGTATTGACAGAGATTGAGTATTAGTGTCAAAGACTGGTATAGTATTTTTTCAGGTGTTTTGTGCTTTTGGCTTTTAGTATCAATGAATGAAATTCCCTTTCTAGCTAATGAGTGGTCAAACTGAGTCTTCTGTTCTAAGTATCTGTAGTATCCTTGCCTTTCTGTAAAAATGTTTTATCAAAACACATCTAAGCAGCACGAAGGAAAACTTGCAAACTTTGCCTCTGCCTTGAGTTAAGTAGCCTCACTGAATATGACATTGTCCAATTCAATTAGATATTAACTCTGAAGTTTACCAAAGGTAACACATAATTCAACTTAAAACATTGCATTCTTTGTGTGACTCTTATTTGCTGTTTTCACAAAGAAAACAGGAAGAGGTTTAAAAGTGTTTCATATGGCAGAAACCCAAATTGTTTTCCGTTTGCATCATCAGTTAATTTTCTATGTGAAGTTAGGCCTTCTTTGCTCACCTGAAGCAATAGATGTAAAAATACTAAGATTTACTTAGGAGAAAATTGCAGTAAATTTTGTTAGAATTTTTTCACCACATAGTTTGAACTCGTTCTAAGGCACATACAAAGATTAGTTTCATAAACAATAGCATACTGATTGTATAAATATCAGGAATCAGTTGATCCTGATGTACACAGTGGTATCCTACATTACCTGGCACAGCTTCAGTGATAAGTATCCTACCTAAATATTTGACCTGTCTGTCACCCTGCTTTTATACCAGTAGGACATGCCTGTTTGGTGAGGGATGTTGCCATCTCAAGAGATCTGAAGTGACTCTTTCTAGGGTACCCAATGCAACACCTTTATTTGGCCAGAATGAGATAGATTCTTCCTGTAACTAAATGACGAAAGTTGTTTGTATGACCTTTGAAACTCCTGCTGCAAGCAAAAGGAGGAGAGTTTTTTGCTTATTATCAGTTTTGTATATTCCACTTCTTTGTCACTTCAGTTTTGTGAAAGTTGCCCAATTCTATTAGCCAGCCAAAGAACACAAAGAGTGTACTTATCCTAGAGTAAGCGTAAAACAGCTTCTCTCTTTGCTTGTACTGAAGACTTTACAGAATGTATTTCACGTGAATTACGTTATTGGCTTGTGTAGTATGTGGGAAAATTGCAAAACACAGCATATACATGACAATCTACATTGTTCTGAATGAATCTATGTTAAATCGGAATGCTTACGGAACATGTTAGCGTGTCTATCACAAATGCTGCAGCTAGTGAAAGAATGAGTCTAAATAAGACAAGTGCTAAAGCAGAACTACTTGAGATGACAGAAGAGAATGAGGAGAAAGAGCAGTTAAAAGTTCCGTTATAATCCTGTATTTCTTAAATTCCATTATGTTTGAAATTCAGCATTTTTGTATTGGAGACTTAATACCATTTTCATGAACATTTTAGTAGCATTCTGATGAGCATAAATGAATCAACACATGCCTTTTTCAACAAAAAACCCCACAACAACAAACCCTTCTGATTTTGTTAGTGACTGCATGCGTCGTATTGCATTTTAAGCTTTTGTAACAGAACATCTTTCAAAAGGCTAAACTGAAATTCCTGTGGTGCTTTATGAAATTATAAAGGTATTTTGAAGATAAACCAACAATAATGTATTTGCTGTTAGATTTCTTAATCATTACATTTATTAAAATTTAAATACATTAAATCTTGTATTACATCTCAGAAAGCACTCTCAAGCTTTCAGTAGCATTTGGGTTAATAAAGTCACAAAATTTGACTTCTATTTTTCAGTTTCTTTTGCACTACTTTATCAAATGTATTAAAAATCTGGATACTGATTCTGCAGACATTTTATTTGTACTATTAAAGTTCTGCTAAAGCTTTGCTGAAGTTACACAGCTCCTGTGTATACATAGTAAAATGAGTGCATTTGCAGAATCAACAAGAATTAATCAACAGTGTTTTCTTGTATAGTATACATTAATTTTATTTCGTCTTACGATACTTTTACTAGGAAATAAGTTTCAGAATGAAAATGATGCTGAAGATGACTTCATGTTCAAGTAGCTGATACAATAGCATGAAGCATTCTTCAGAAAAAGTGATTTTAAATAAAGCCTGTGAGGAATAAAATTGTGTCTTATATTCAAATTATTATGGAGTATATAAGAATCAAACCAAAGCCTTTTAATTTGGTATTTCTTCTGCCAAAGCCTTGGTGGATTTTTATATCAAAAGAGGTATAGAAGTATGTACTAAATAACTTTCAGAAAGAGAGATGCTTGTTAAGGTGTCTTTTATTTATTGCTTTCTTGTACAAGCAAATTGGGTGAAGGAGGTATATTTTCTGATGAAACATTAATGAAATTATAAAGGCTTGTGCAAAGTGATTTGTTTCACAGATCCATTTTGCAAATTCTGAGACTCTACCCGTCTAGTTTTTGCCTGCTTGCAGGGAAACCCAGGTTTCTCAGTCTTGCACTCTTCCACTAGAGTTCTGTAAACCTTAGTGGAGCTGGTGCCAGTGCTGGGGTTTAGGTTGTTTTATTCTCTTCTCTTTACATGAGAAGAAACAGGAAAGTTAAAATCTCTAATGGCTTTTAGTACTTCCCAGCTCCCCCTGGGTGGATGTGGGAGCCTTGCTGTGTGAAGCATGTCCTCAGCACAAATTTTGTGGCAGCTCTGCCACACAACTTACAATATCTTTTGAGAATACCAGAGCTTTTACTGTCTTGAAGAAGTTGGCTTCTTTTGTTATTTGACTCCCAAGGAAACAACCCTGGGATACATCTACCCGGCAATCTGAAAGTTATGGTTTGCTTACAATTTTCATGTTGCTTCCATTGCTGGGGATCTGGAGACCTTATAAAAATAATAATTCATAACTAGGTATCTGCAATTCACTGTGGTGATAAGGCTCTTAAATGTTGTTCTGATATCTCAGGAAGCTGCCTCCTAAGGGCACTGTTGTCCAAATGCCCATATTTTATTTGACCCCCCCAAAAAAATTACCATGTGGTTTACCAAGGTAGCTAGTTTATTTATCATTTTTTGAACAGCTTAATGTACTAAAATTTTGTAGCCTACAAAATCAGAATGTCAAGTGTGTGCAAGTCTTCATAGCAGTGCCCCAAACTCAGAAATAAATCCAAGAAGTCCTGTTCCTTTACTTCCGTGGAGTCATGTTTCTTTCATGCAACTTGTGAATAGGTGAAGGTGAGGCACCATGAATAGGGAAGTGAGCTAAGAAATCTCAGGCTCAACAAAGCTAAGCTTAAAAGCTGTCTCCCATTTAAAAATAAAATAAAAACCTCTAATGCTGCATCTCTGGGGTGTCTTCCTTCTCACATTCCAAATATGCTTACTGAGTATCTCTGAAACCACTTGGCTGTATTATATACACCTTTTTCTGCATGGTTGCATTTTTCTCCATAAGCTGTTCATTTAAACATGGCTGCAGTATTGTAATATCAGACCTCAAGGCATATTCTCATGGGAATCTACCCTTTTACACAGGTCGGTTTTCTTTTTGGTTCTATAATGTCATGATGTGTAACAAACTGTTTTAACTGCAGTTATCTTTAGCTAAAACTCTCTTACATTATTATGTCACTCCTCTTTCACTTTGAACTTGATCCCTTGTGTGTCCCCTGTGTCCCGTTCCCTGCAGCATTCCCAGCTGGCTCTGGTGGAGATTGGTTTGCTGTGAATATCCTTACTACCAAAATGAGTACAAGAAGCTTCTCAGAAGCCAACTGACCACTTGCTTTCACCAGGAATAGGGGCCTTTTGTCTGAATACCTTGCCCTCAGGTAACTTCCCCTCTCCCACCTTTGTAGAGTAAATGTAAGAGGTGGTATGCATTTATACAAATTTGGGAGTGAAATGATCTCTATAAAATGTTAACTGGGTTTTCTGTCTTTTCTCTTTGTTTTTGTAACTTACAATTCTGTAAAAAATAATTATTTGCTGTTCAGCTATGTGTTTTCAGTTGGGTTTTTTTTGTTTGGCTTCTCAAAGTCCTAAACTAAATTTGCAAAAGTGGTTTGTGAAGTAAAGCAGCAACCCCATTATAAACATACCTTTATTTGTATTTCCTAAATGTAATCTTCTAGGTGTTATTCAATATCTTTAGGCTCTTTTACATTTGCTGTTTATAATTTATACCTACTTCATTTGGTTTTGTAACTTGATGTTTATTACCTCCATATTGATAGATATTTGAAGGATTAGTCAGCTTTT
Organism: Chaetura pelagica; assembly: GCF_000747805.2. NCBI lineage: Eukaryota > Metazoa > Chordata > Aves > Apodiformes > Apodidae > Chaetura > Chaetura pelagica. Next base: position 8,468,945 of record NW_009952366.1, on the reverse strand, counting down.
TAATCTAGTTTACATAATAGAATAACTTTAATAAAAACAAACAAACCCAAGAATCTATAGTCTATAGTTACTGTCTTTATTGAAAAATCTCATTTTGTTGTAAGATCTCATCAGTTAGCATTAAAAAGATGCCTACTAGTGTCGCATAAAGAAATCATGCTGTTTCCAAAAGGCAGATGTTTCCATGCATTGTTACACTGCATTGTTATGTCTTGGTTTTAAATTTATGAAATTCTTTTGCAGTGAGTGGCTTTTCTTTGCATTAGTTACAGAATATTGTATTTTGAGTGGAATGTAATATTTATCAAGTGTAAGCAAACTCTCAAAATGTGTTATTTTTGTTGCCTGCAGTATGGTCTGTCATGTATAGGATTGTCATGTTTGAAGCAAGTTTTTGTGTTTGGTAATATTGACCATGGCTATGCTTGTGTAAATGGTTTGTGAAAAGACTCATGGAATAGAGAAGCAAATGCTGGTTTGTGTGAGGTTTGGTAAAAAATGAAACAGAAGTGACTTGAGCAATATTTTACTTGCAAGATGATTATAATTCTTACAGTGTAAGCTGCTCATTTGTGCACAGTGCTTGGCTATGTCTGAGCAGATCTGCTGCATGACACATAATTAGATAATAGTCATTGATGACAGCAGCTGTTTCAGTTCTGCCTGTACCCAAAGAGCAGCCAGTAAGTTTTTCCAAATAGAAAGAAAGTAATTTCCCATGTATATTATTACAGAATTAACTAGAGGAAGCCTTATTACTGTCAAGTTTTCAGACTGGGTTGGCATGTCAGCATTTGAGAAAGTATGGAATAGGTCTCCGAGTGCATGGATGACTGGGCTAAGCTGTACTTAGGAAGTCACTTGGAGTAGGAGTCCACACTGCAGCCCTTCTGTGTCATGATGAAAAGGAATCAATTATTTGGAAAGCATCAGCAAAACAGACATACTAGCCTGCACTGCACCTCCTAGAGTGGGAGGGATAAGGGTGATGGTGTGTCATTGCACCAGATGCATTAGACAAGTATGAGCTGGTTGATGAGTCAAGGTCCTAATTAGTGATTTGCCTGTAAAGGGAAATCTCTTTAGTCTGATAGGTCAAAAAGTTTGATGAGTGTAAGGTGGTTGAGGTCCTGTACAGTAGCCTGAAAAGTCTCACCTGAAGCTGTAGTGTTGTAGGTAGTGATCTGGTCTTGTCTAACGTGCTGTAACTCAGTCAGCTAACAACAGTAGGTTCAGGCTGGGTGTGCAAACGGGAATACTCTGCTCCACTCCAGAGGGGTGGCCTTGAGTAGCTTTGCAAGATGCTGCACAGCAGATCATGCAGATCCTTTCCAGCAGGCCATGCAGAGTTCTTCATCTTGCTCTCAGCCACCAAACACACAGCTGACAGTTCTATAGAAGTTCAAGGTGTGATTAAATGGAGCATGCAGGCATTGCTAATGTGGCATGGCCACGTTACTCAAGGGTAAAAGGGTGATACCCTTTTCCTGTACAAATTGATGTTGTAGGGTGTACGAAGATGCCAGTCAGGTATCATAGGTAGTGAAGGGTGTACTTGAAAAGTCTGGTGACAGGTGTAGCTGCTGCAGTTAGTATTGCCATTTGGGAGTCTCCTATGAATCCGTATATACTGCAGAATGAGGGAGTGGTAGCCCTTGCTATGATATCTCTAGGGACCTCTTGGGATGAAGCTGTGGTATTTGGGATTCCATGCAGGGACCAACATTACTGATACAGATGACTTCTGTAAGGAGGCTGGAGGATAGCCTCTCAGACTACCAAAATTATGTCCGTTACAGACTTTATCAACTGGTTACCCACTGGCTGCTGACCGTGGTGGTGGGATTTTACAGTGCTATGGCAATAGTCTTTCCTGGTGTAGACTGTGAGAGTGTCATTGTTTGTGGAAGTTTTTTGTCCAGAAATATTAAAATGTGTCCTCACAAGTGTTTATTTTCAACCTTATGTACTGTGAATGTTCTTAAGTGTTTGTGTCAAAGTGTGTCTGGTTAATCCTACTAGGTTGTAGGCATAAAAGTTATTACCTCTCCTACAAACTCTACCCTAAGTGCTGCTTTTTTTATTTTTTATTTTTTTTTCCTTTAATTCTTTTAAGCTTTTGATGTTGGGACTGTATTCTATCCTAATGCTTTCACAGGCATTAAAATGTTCTGCAATGAGTGTTTCTTTTTACTGGCTTTACTTATGTTCTCTTTTATTTTCATGTGTGGTTTTGTTCTTCTGTTAAGATAAACAAGCATCTAGTTAACTTTTTGTGATGTTTGTAATTACTATTTTTCTTTATCCTTTCTGTTTCTAAATTAGTTTAGATATTTTTAGAAATTGATATAATCTCCAAGCTGAGGATGTCATCATAATTTGTGGTGATATTTAGTACTACTTGCCATTAATTTTTATACATAATAGTTTTTTAACCTTCATGTATTCCAGGCAGTTTTTCATCCATTGTCTCTTACCTTCCAGCTTCCTAAAAACTTACCTTCCCTTAGAACCCGGTAGTTTCCATAAATTATATCTTAAGATGTTCAGTGTCTTGCATCTTCAATGAGTCAGCTGTTGCTGCAAAGCCAGTTGCTAATGTCTTGGGTTTTTTAGGAGGTCATTTTTCTGTGGACTGGGTGAATGTGACTTTAATGTTACCTGTCAGCTTTTACACATTTTAACTCAGCCCGCAGATATATTAGTTCTTATTGCTCTCGCGGGCTTCAAGGCTTTATTGTAAAGTTAATTTTTGTAGCAGCTTTTGTAATGCTTTTTGGCTGAATTTTTTTAAGGAAATATATAAGCTGCTTGATTCTAGTCTTTTTCCATGTGTCTGAAGGACATCTTTTCTAGAAATTTGAATTTTCAGTTATTTTTTTTCACTGGTGTATCACATCCATTCAAAATTTTCATTATTGCCTTACTATTTTAATCACTTGTTGAATTTGTAAAGTCTGTCTGCCATTCACCTAATGGCAGCTAAATCTTTAATCCTGTATGACTGTAGTCTATCTCCCCTTTTCTCCTCTCCTGTCATACCTGGATCAAGAAGGGTATGCTACTAAGAACTCTTCTTAATGTCTCTGAGCTTACCATTACTAGTATGTAGAGTTGTTTTTTCAATTTAGGGTGTCCATCTTTTTCTCATCTAGGACTTGCTGCTATGTAAATACATCTAAGCATCTTGGTTCTTTAGACTTAAATAATAAAGTGCTGCCATGGGAAAAAGTATAGCACTGCTCCTGAATTTTTTACCTGTATTTGCAGATAAAGTTTTGTTCCTGACACACTGATAGTTCTTCTGTCTACAGGAAAGAAGATATGCAAGAGGAAATTACTATGTTGGCTGCAGCATGCTATTTGCTGTAACTTTTTTTTTTTTGTTATTTAAAAGTGGGAGGGATTTAGATTTATTTTTTCCCTCCCAAGATCAAACCAGTTATTGAAGATTGACTTTGATTAGTGGTGGTACACTGGTTGAGAGGAACTCACTCATAGCAGTACACACTTTGGTGATACCAATGCTTTTTTTCTGTGGCAGATTTCGTGAATAGTTAGTTCTGTTCCTCTTCTGTTTAAATGCAAAGTCTTAGCATTTGAAATAAAGCAGTGAGCAGAATGATATTAGACCTCCTTTTCTCTGTTGCCTATAGTCATGGAAAGCCAGAACTTTTTCAGAATGTCAGCTGAAAAAAGACTGGTTTTCTTGCTTCAGAAATCATATAGCATTCCTTAGTTTTGTAGTAACACGGTTCAGACAGGTAAAACAGAAAAAAAAGTTGTCTTTCTATTCTGTGTCTGCTGTGTTATTACTGATAAGGTTGCCAGTGCTTGTTAGGCTCTGTTGCTCTTTTTCAGAGCCTGTTGTTTTGAACCATACACCTTTTTAAAGTGTTGGAGTTCATAACCAGGAGATAAGCAAAACATGTGGCACATTATGATTTAATAGTCTGTCATAATTAGAGCATACATCCAATTGATGAAGTAATTTTATTTAAAAAGCAGGGGAGACAGATGATGGAGCCAGGCTGAAGAGATTGTATATTAAGTAGATGTGCAAAACAGCTGAGAATCCTGTGTCCAAATGCAATCCAGACTTCCGTTACTTCTCTATCACATCCAGAGGTTAGAGTTTTCTGTTGATGAGCTTGACAAAGCTGCTGGTATTCTCTCCAAACCTTAGTGGAATGCTGCTCTTCATGTGGTCTGTGGCCTTCGTTATACAAGCCATAAGCTTGTGCTTTCAGAGAAGTGTTTTCCCCTCTCCACTGTTTTTTGGTTGTTTTTTTGTTTCTAGTTTCACTTCTTGATGATCTTCTCTGCAAGCGTGGTAGAGTGCTCCGTACAGAGCTCTAAGCCTGCATTGTCACAAGTAATACTTCAGAAAATAATTATTTCAGACAAGAAAAAAACTGCATCTTCTGTGTAGATTTTTAGTTCTTTTGGAGAGAAAAGAACAAAAAAACCTGCTGTTGTCCTGACAAAATACGGTTCTTATAATTTTTTAATCTGCATGTGATTCTTGCTACTATGCTGTTATTGTGCAGTCTTTTGTGCCTATCACTAAACTATTAGTCTACTCTTTTAATTTAAAGTTGAACCACCTATCTCACTGCATGGTAACATTGAGAGCGAGCGGGAA
>NW_009952366.1:8461376-8464213 GCF_000747805.2 Chaetura pelagica | reverse complement strand
AGTGTGTGTGTGCATGTGCGCCCAAGGGAGCTGTGTCTGGTTGCTTGTGATACTTATAACTTCACATTTCTGTAATTCTTGCCTTTAAGGCATCAAGTATTTTATAGCATTAATGTACCGTATTGAATTGAATATTGAACTGAATTGAAATTCACGCTATCGGATGTATTAATTTAAACCTCAAATCCTGTTTTGAGAAAGGAAGAGTAGGTTGTGAAATTGAATCTACATCTATGAAAACATTTTTGCTAAGAATATCTTGTGGTATTAGCAAACCAAGTATGTATTGCCTCAGTGAGGGTGATGTTTTACTGCCACAGGAAGACAGTGTGGCAGAAAGCTCTGGTGAGCTCAACCACATCCTCTGTTTCCGTTCTTTTATTATTCATTGTTTGGCTTTATTCACTTCCTGTACTGAGTAGTGGGTGTTAACACTCAGTCTGTGCCCTAGAAAAGGAGCATTGGTCAGAATTTCATGGGATGTTAATGCAGAGAAACGGCACTGTTGTTGAGGCTTCTGCTCCCAGTTTGACCCAGTTTTTAAGGAATAACTAACTCAAGGAATGAACACCAGGATGAAAAATAAATGGCAAGCTGTTGGGAAGCTGCTTGCTTGTTCTAAGTCAGAGGGAAGAATTTGCACAAATTATGAAATTTGTGAGATTGTTAATTCTGAGTAGTTATATGAAAAATTCATAAAGAATTTCTAAATTGTTTTCCTAGATCAAAGATTTGTAATAATGAAACAGCATGACACAGTAAAAGTTTTCTAATTCCCAGGTATTCAGAACAGCAAGGTTCTGCCCTAACTTCATGGGAAGTAACTACATAAACATTGCATTATAAATATATGAGTGCCTAATAAAGTCTCAAAGTTCAAGTAATTAAGCATTCTAGGTTACTAGGTACTGAGAGACACAGTAGCTCTTTAGATGTAGAGACAATTTGCCAACCTCCAAAACCATACTGCTTCTTCCTTAAATTTTGCCTGACAAGAAATATTTTAAAAGATCTCCAAGGCATTGTTACCACTGGCATATTTAGAATAATATTAACATTTAGTTTAATAATAACATTAAAAGTTAATAGTATGAAATATCAAAGTGCAGATTTTATCTGAGTAATAACTTTGTCAGTGATGTTTATACCAGTTTATGGCGAGTTCACTAGAATATGCTCTAGACACATCAGCGTATCTGTGGCACGCCTCCTCGAGTCTCTGTTGCCTGAATGTGAAGGACATGAAAAAGGAAAGTCAAAGCAGCATGGGGTATGTCCTATTTTGATGTACCATGTGATCCTAGAACAATAACATTTGAAGAGCTGTGATTGCTGCAAGCGTTTTAAAATTTTTTTTAATTCAAAATACTTTGCTTTTTTTGTTGTTTGGCTCTTCTTTTAAATACAGATATCTGAATTCTTATAAAAACTAACAACTAGGATGACTTGTGTTTTGCAGGGCTAGCTGCCCAAATAGGCCAACTTCTAATTTTCTTAGTTAGAGGCCACTGTATAAAACAAAGGATTTCTGGTTATATCTAGTAGTATAAAATGGATCTAAAGTGCTGAAATAGCCAACAGACCAATAGGCATATTCTATGGAAAAACTGAGTTGAGAAAGAGCAGGGAACTGGCACAGAGAAATAAAGTGTTGGCATCCTTGGTGGAAAACTTGCTCTGACAAAGCAGATGTGTTTCTTATATTTGAAGTTACTGTTGATTTTGGGGTAACACTACAGTCTCCTCAGCATCCGCTTACCAGTCACGTGCCAGCCATGGAAGCAGAGTGAAGAGATCTGCTGCTCAAGGTGCCTACGTCTGCAATACCTGTTCACAACTCACCTGTTTTAAGAGTTTCCTGGAGAGTGTAGTCTTACAGGTCCTCTTATGTTGGTTTGTGCTGAATCAAGCAGCACTCAGAGCATTTTTTCTTTTGCTGACTGCAGCAGAGGTAACAAATTCAAAGCAACACTCTCTAGAAGAACTTAAAGAAGTAAAAATGGAGGGGAAAATAAATATCCTCATTCAGATTGCTTTCCCTGTCCTCCTGCTCCTTGTTGGCAGGGACTAACTTCTATTTTGTCAGTTTGAAGGATATCTGAAGTAACTCAAGATTGGCTTTGCTGTTTCCATTCTCCTCCTTAATGTCTTCATTGTGTCTTTTTTTGTTGTCTTTCTTGCTGTGAAGTTTGGAAACCCCTGCCTGCAGATCATCTGGTTTTCACTGTGGTGTATCTGCAGTTGAGACAAAGATGATGGTTAGATTAGTCTCGAAGTTGAGTGGCATTCGTGGTCTGGCATAGTGACAGGGAACCCCATGAGGGGATTCTCCTTCCACAGAGCATGAGTCTCAGGAGACTCTGTGTAGTGTGATAGCAGAATGTTCTGACATTCGCTATATAAATGTGTCTTTAAAATAACACCCATTTGTGATTCTGATGTTGACCCTCATCTAGAAAGTCAAGAGTGAGAGCTATTGTGCTGTGACTGCAAACATTCAATGACTGCTTTTTTTCTTCTAGGAATTTGAATTAGCCAAGTCAGATGAGACTTGCAAATATGATTTCTGAGATGGAAGGCTTTATATTTTACAGTTACTGATGGGATATTTTACTGAGGTTATTCAGCTTTTCTCATTACTCTTACTTGTTAAAAGGAACAAAAAAGGGTAACCAGAAAATTAAAAAAATAATGCTTTTATTCCCTTCATAATGTTTCTAAATGGAGCATTTAGAAATATATTAGTTGTCAATGTACATGTATTTGTCGGTAGCCTTATCTTCATTTAGCACTGAAATTATGAATATATATTATTCATGGATCAAATCTCATTCCTG
>NW_009952366.1:8452679-8461313 GCF_000747805.2 Chaetura pelagica | reverse complement strand
CATGCCTTGTAAGCGATACAGAAACAACTGCAACACTTCTGTCATAAGAAACGTAAGAAACATGTCTGGTATTATTTGCAAATAGGCACTGAGTAACTTCAGTCTAGTAAAAAAACAAACCAAAACAAAAACAGACTTTTAATTCTGAACAGGCTTCTTTCTCTGTGCACCTCCATCCCCAGATGTCTTGATCTTTGAGAGTTCTTCTTTGCGATTAAACTGATGAGGGATGAAACTTTCTAAGTTTTGATGTTTGGCTGAATGTTTTATAGGGGTGATAAAATAGCTGTTTGCATTTTGTCAGGCTAGGTAAACACATTTCCAAAGCTTACTGTCACAACAACACAGTAAAGCAGTTGGACTGAGAAAATGCCTGCCGTGCTTCAAGCCACACTTGGAAACTATTAAAAGGATAACCTATACAGCTGCCTTCACCTTCTTCTACCATCTCCCACTGAGCATCGGACTTAACAAGGACCTTGTAGTTTGGTTAGAATTTGGTGGCTGGATGGGAAGGAAACGTTGGAGCTGCACCTCCTGAGGCGTTGCTTCAGGGCTATGTTCCATGCTGGTAGACAGACAAACCCCTTTGCTCTCTGCCTGCAGAGTGTCAGCGTGGGGGTAGCTTGGTGGGAAGAGCCCCAAAGCAGAAAGCAAACAGCGGTGTTTTCTACTGCCTAATCTTGTGAAATCAGACCAAATCATGAGCAGAAACAATTTTCCATGGAAGAATGCATGTGTGGTTAAGCATAGCTAATTCTTCAGCTTGTGGTAGATAAAGTGTTACAGCTGTTGATTTGAGGGTAGAGTAGAGTACCCATGATTTTTCTCATCCTCACAAGGACGAGAAAAACAGTCATATTGATTGTCCTATTGTATCAGTAAACCGTAGAATCATAGAATGGTTAAGGTTGGAAGGGACCTTAGAGATCATCAGGTTCCAACCTCCCTGCCATGAGCAGGGACATTTCACACTACATCTAAATCAAGGTGCCTTTGAAGTGTAATGACATTTATTGCATGGTTTTTAGACCCTGCATATCAGATTGACCTTTCAAGTTTTCACCCAATATTTTTATACACCATCTTGCTACTTGTGTTTGTATATTTTTAATCTATGTTATTAAATTCTATGATTAAACCTAATGAATATTGTAAATAAAACTTTACTGGTTTACTGTAAATATATAGAAAGGTACAATTTATAAGGAGTATTTTTTTTGTTACTCCTCCTGAGTGAATTCTAAGCCACTCCTACTTGCTCTAAGAATGACAGTGTAAGTTGTAGAGGTTTTGGATTATTTTTTTTCTCCTTTTGAAATACTGAAGAAGAGTGAAATGGATTCAACTTCTACCTTGCATAATTTAAAATAAATAGTTAAATGGTTTGAATCAAGGATTTGTTATTCTGGGTGGTGCACAAATTGATCATAATATATCTAATCTTATTTATGGAGTCTTTTTTTTTTTTCTGTTCCATTTTGTAAATTGAGTTAATGAGATGCCAGAACTTAGAGGGACAAAGTAATTCCATGGTACCGTTCCTTTCCAGGGTGAAATTGTACCTAAGAACCTAATATTTGCTCACCCCTAGACCATTGTTTTAAGTTAAATTGTCACTATATGTGGGACAGCTCTGGTTGCTTTATATGCATGTACTTAAGTTTCATGTTTGTTCCTAGGTTCACCAAAAATCTGTCACCTGACAAGATCAACCTGAGCACATTAAAGGGAGAAGGTCAGCTGACCAATTTAGAGCTGGATCAAGAGGTGCTTCAGAACATGCTGGATCTTCCAACATGGCTTGCTATAAACAAGGTCTTTTGTAATAAAGCATCCATTAGAGTGAGTATTTCATTCGGCCAGAATGGTAAATAGCCAAGTATTTTTTTTTCCCTTATGTATTTGTAGACTTTCAAGCAACCTTGTATTAATAGAAAATTGTGGTGAGTGTTTAATAAAATTTCAGAGAAAGCAAAAAATCCTACTAATTTTAATTTCTCAAGTGATCATATGAAATATGTACAGAAATTATTAAAACCAGCAGTGATTTTTTAATTTTTTTTTTTTCTTTCTGAGTAGGATTTATTCCTGCATGTTCTGAAATAGGGATAGAGATAAAAGCTTGTATTTCCCTGTGGTCGTTATTCTACTGTAATGATTTATTATTCTTTTTTTATATGCTATTTCCTCTCTTTACCCCTCTCTTTATATTGCTTTCTTCCTTATTCCATTGCTATGTCCAAAACCATCTTTCTGAGGTATTATGGTCTCTGTGGGAAACACAGAAACACTCTAAATCTAAGAAATGTTGCTTTTTTGGTCATTGTGGCTGTTAATTGAAGCCATGTATATAATCTGTCCTAGATTATACTAATATGAGAGTAAGAAATTAAGCTAGGGTGCTTTTTTTGACAGATGTTATGATCTGGTCAAATTATGGTAGCTCTTCAAGTCTTTTGTTTTGTTTTGGTTTTTTGTTGGTTTGTTGTGTTTGGTTTGTATTTTTTTCCCTTACTGGGAGGTTGTCCTCATTTTTCTGAATGCAGAGAACTTGATGCTTTTTTGCAGGCATCCCATTAGTTGCAGGCCAACAGAGCAAATGTGGATTTTCTTTCCTTTTAAAGGAAAGAATGTGGAGGACCATGTTGCTTTTTCTGATGCTTGACAACTCAGTATTAAAGAGAGAGATTATTTTTTTGCTCCTCTGTTTTCTGCTCAGTGATAAGTAGATTCTGAAGCTTCGTTTTTAACACCTGAAATAAATTTGTGTGTGCATAAATTTACTATACAGTATTTTCAGATAAACTTGATATTTTGAAAGTACTACTGTTCTGAGTTCACAAGTTACAAATATAATTTGTATGCATAAAACACATTCTAAATAAATGCTCTATGTTACTGTATTTTTAATAATTGCTTTAGAAGAATATTTTCTCTTGCAGATACCATGGACAAAATTGAAAACTCAACCCATCTCTTTGGTGAGTTCTGAGATCAGCTCCTGAGTATACTCTGTAGACCATAATTTATCTGATATATCTGTATTTTTCTCTTGACTTGACTTTAGAAATAACTGAAACATTAATAGGCCTTTACTGAGTATCCTCTCAGTAGTGGTAGAGCAAGACAAAATGCCTTAATGTTGTTTTTGGCATGTTTTCTGTGTTTTGGCTTTGGGCATCAGCACTGTAGTGTTTGACTGTTGGCTCATTTCTCTTAAGTTCTTCACTTATTACATCTTAATTTGGATTCACTTGAAGGGTAGTAATTTGTCAAATTAACACTTCTACAAGTTTCTGCCTGTGCTTTGAAGCTATCTTTTCAAAAGATTTTTCTATTCTATATCTATACTCTGCCCAATGATCGCAGTTAGAGCTGGTTGGTACACATAACATTTACAGGGTTTCTGTAACCACCTAGGGTTCAGTCTGGATATAAATAGGATTTCAAATGTGTAAACAGGACTCAGCAACAATTAGAAGTAATGCTAATTTTGCTTGTGCTTAATTTTGTTATTTATTTTAAAGTATAATAAGAAATGTGGTAGCACCAGAAGTGACTTGCTTGATGACAGCTAAACTTTCTTAATTGCATTTACTTATGAATTAATATTCCTTTAATTGTAGTGCTTCTCAGTATCGCAATGAATTTCTGAACGCGCTTGTAATTTCTTAGTTCTGAATCAAACTTGGAGAAGACACATTGTTTTAAATACTTGATGCATTTGCTAGTGACCCAGTTGTAATGCACCAATGCCAGTACAGCTTCTTCCTGACACACAGAGCTTAGTGTGTTAGTACTGAGGTGGCATGACTCAACTGTAAGATGCAACTGCCAAATTAGGAAATCAGTTTAAGCCCTGCTATTCTTAAAGATTACATGCTTTGACCTACAGTAGAAAGGCCTGATTGTTTGCTTTGCTCGTATTGAAGTTACATGAGCAATCTTTGAGGCTAAGACAACATTCAAGGTCACCATTTTTTACATAAAGCTGTCCTTGAACAAGTGCATAACATGGAAATTGATAACAGAGGTTCATTTGACAATGGCAGACTGTACAAACAGCCTTTTTGTCTTCTAAAGTAAGATGAATTCAATGGTCTAAATGTCCATCTTCAGCCCTTTATTACATCACCAGTCTTCCACTGTTTTAGTGGCAATATTTTTGCTACTGAATGTTTAATTAAAGTGCATCAGCTTCCTCTGTTTGCATAGCTTAGGAGGTAACTAAAACCCACTTGTCTAGCCAAAGGTACTTGCATTGAGGTGAATCACCCTCTGTAAAAATCTGTCTGTTAACGTAGTGGCAAATACTGATTTATTTTTGCTCATAATCAATTCCTGTTTCTAGATGAAAAACAGTATAATTTTGAGGACTGCTTGGGGACTCAAATATGCTATGCAGCAGTTTTTCCTCTGCCAAAGATACAGTAGTTGCCAATGACAAATGAGCAGACAGATATCTACATCCAGGTGTTTTTTGTTAACTTCTATGTATGCTAAACAAACTCCTTAAATCACTGCCCTACTGTTCCTTGCATTAGTCATGTAGTGAAGGAAATTGTTCTAAAGGTCTTAAAAGAAACCTTAAAGAGTTATCAAACACTCAAAAATGGTAAGATAGCCAGAAGAAGAAATCTTGGCTTCCACCTGCATCCCCACACTAAAAGAATGGGTTTTTTTCTTGCTTTTTTCTTCTGTTTTTGTTTTGCAAGGCAAGTTATTTATTGAGACAGTTGAGAAACTACTTTAAAAATGTTTAGATTTACTGCAACAGCTAACACTTCACTTTAATCATCACAACATACTGGACTATAAATAAATCCAGAATAGAGTTTATGAATTTCTAGGTAGTAGTCAGGGCATTTCATGGATAATAGCACACAAAAATGTTTGTGGAGCAAATAGATTATAAAGACAGGCACAATTAAAACAGTATGATAATAAAGTCCAGCAGGTAGGCCAGATTGAATTGTGAAATATCTAAAATGGAGAACAGAGTCTTTTAGGCCTTATCCCTGAGTGGGGTTAAATGGAGGAATTCAGAAGGGGTGCTATAAAGTCAGAACTAAACAAAGAAGTAATATTAGTTGTGTTCTCAATGGGCATCCAAAAAGATACCAGAACTATAAGCACTAAACTAAGAGCCTTTCCAGGTTGTATGATAAATTTAGGACACGAACATTGTAAACGAGGTTAGGAGCTTTTTGAATTTATTCAGTCACTAGGGGAGTAAGTTTTTGCATTTGTTTTTCACTCATTCTCTTCACTCCTGTTAGTATGCATTATTTATAATGTGCGTTCTAGTTCTGCTATTTAAATAAAGTTTTCATTTCAAATAGGATTTTGGTGTCTCGTTCCCTTAATTCACAACTTCTTTTGTAAGGGTCCCACCCCAAGTACAAAGAATACAGTAATAGCATACAATTTGACTGTAGTATGATCTGTTGCAAGTTATACTAGAATATATCTTTTTCAAAATTACTTGTTTTAATAGCTTTTCTAAAGATTCATATACACACACAATGTATACATGCTCATTTGTATATATTATATGTATTCAGGTTTTGATTAAAGATGCAGGTCCAAAACTTCAGCTACTGAAATGAATTTTAGTTGGTTAGCTTCAAATATTTTCCACTGAAATTTTATGAACTTATTGAACCATTTGGAAAACTCAGGAGATTTTAAATATTTCACTTAAAGAACAGCCATATAGGAGGAAAATCCACATAAGTAGGCATTAAATCGTGCCCTGTTTGAAATGCAATTTTTGAAAATATGTGTGATGGATAAATAATAGTCAGGGATCAAGAATTCTGAAATGCAAAATTTGCCTAGGAAGGTCTATTAGAATTCTCAAAATTTTAAAATTTATGTGAACAAATTAAAAGGAAAAGGTAATTCTGATGCCTTACGAAAGTTTATGGGAAGATTGTCACAGTAAGAAATGTTTTATGTATATTTACTTTGTTGCCTCTCATGTTTCAAATACTTGGATTTGTTTTGTTTTTCAAGTCCTTGGATAAAGTTGTAATGGAAATGAGCACATGTGAAGAGCCACGTGCCCCTAATGGACCCTCTCCTATAGCAACTGCATCTGGACAGAGGTCAGTGGCAACTGTAATTGATGCAAAAAAGGTTAAATTACTTGTTTTGAATTACTATAAGACAGTCATATCCCTTGCAAATTTCCAGAAGTATATAGGGTTGCAACTTGCTGTTTCTCTCTCTCTAAAATTTTCTTTTATTACATGTGGGTGAAGTAACTTTTGTATAGTGATAATGGAACTATCCAGACCCAAGCCTGGAAAGAACATCTCAACAATGTATGGGACTTTCTAGGCATATTTCATATGGGTGCTACTATGGCATCAAAAATATACAAAATTGAATTGATAGTAAGTTTTTTGAAAATTAAGGATAACTTGCCTTCAACCTATTTGGAAAATACGTAAAACATTGTGGTGGGTTTTTTTATTTATTTGTTTGTTTGGTCTAAAAAAATGCAGTAATAAGGGCTATTTGTTAGTGTGTTTTAAATTTCCTTCATTGTATCAGCCAAATCTTACAAAAAGTTTTCATGCACAATGTATAGCCCAAAAGTTAATTAATTTGGAAGGACAATAAAGCATTACATCAGTGAATCTCCACATCCACCCCTCCTCCCAGGCATTTTCTTTTATGGACCTGAAACATTTTTCAGTGGACATAGGGACCTATCTACAGAGATGAATTTGATGACACGATTGCTTTTCTTGTTTTAACTTCTGCGTAACATGCAGAAGTAGTCCATGGGTCTCTACATTTCCTAAAGTACAGCTTGAAATTCATTGCCATAGACATTCTATGTAGGATGGAAGTTCTAAAAAGGAAAAGGAATGAAAAACTACCTAAACTGTACTTTTGAAACAAGCAGGAAAGAAAAATCCAAAGGCAAAAAATGTTAGGTGGCCAAAGCATACTTAAAATACGATTTTCTATTAATTAGTTGAAAGTAGTCAAAACGCATAAGATTTTTATTAAAAAATGAAGTGCAACTGCTATATCGTTTTTAATACTGGAATGCATGTTTATTTGGTGTAGAAATGTACCCACCATTTAGGATGGCTTTCTTTTATAGAATGAAACAAATAAAATAATACTATTTTGTATCTATGAAAGATAGTAGTTTTAATGGATGGAATCAACTTAGCTTATAGCAATATAGACTAACCTGACTGGAATTGTCCAGTACTCCTTATGTATACATAAAGAAGAGTAAGATTTCTACTTACTGCTGTAGACTGTTACTTTTATGTATGTATAATATGTATTTTATTTTTTCATACATTTGTTGTCTCTTATGTACAAAATATGTATTGTGGAGAATTGCAGTAATTGTTATACTTTGTGGAGCTTTATCTTGATCCAAAATATTTCCTTGAATTACTATTTTGCTGTTAGGACCAAAGGTTAGAGAACAAACTGTTGTAACTGAGATCAAGAATATTCAACAAAAATTCCTAAGTGGAGAATATATTAGGAACTTATTCTCTGATTTGTTTCATGTTATACTTTGGCTATTTGTTAAGTTCAATTTTGTGCCCTTTTGTTAGGTATGCATTTAATTTAATATGTTGGTGTTTCACTTTTTAGTGAATACGGCTTTGCTGAAAAAGTGGTAGAAGGAATTTCAGTTTCTGTGAACTCCATTATAATACGGATTGGTGCAAAAGCCTTTAATGCTTCATTTGAACTTTCCCAGCTGAGAATATATAGTGTAAATGCAAACTGGGAACATACTGACCTCAGATTTACAAGAATACAAGAAGCTCAACGTGGAGAGGTAAATCTTTTGCTAACTTTTTTCCTTGTTTTTGTGGTAAAGGAGGAAATGGATTTGCAGTCTTACACAGTCTAGGAAATGTGCAGTGGTTGGAAATGGGCACATTCTGTGATCGGTGATTTCAGCTGTCCTGTAGGAGCACAAGCATGTAAAAACAGTGGAGAGAGACAGATCAAATGTTACATCTCTAGCAGTGTTCAAAGTGGGAAGAGCATAGACCAGGGCAAGCAGATGTACTGTCCCCCTTTTAGATTCTCCAAGCCTGTGACTGTATGGAATGCAAACTAGACCAAACTTTTAAGAGTACTTAAGGTAAAATGAATGGATTACTAAATGTGGAGGGATAAGATGTTGTGCTGGTTTTTAATATTTTTTTTTTAGACCTTTAACTGGTTATTTATTTGCTTGTGAGGCTTTGCCTAATAAGATTTTATTTTCTTTAAGCAGTTCTGAGTTTTAATGAAGTTCCTATGCAATAATTATTTTTTTTCTTGCAATAGTTACTTCATATGTATCCAAAAAAGTAATAGTAGTAAAGTACATCGCTGCTGTCTGGGAAAATGAAAACAAATTCTGGAATGGTGTACACTAGTCTTTTGATTTCTCTCATGTAACCAAGTTAAATGTCTAGTGAGTGCAAGGTTGTTTTTAAATATTGTATTTTGTATTGAAGAAGACATTTAGCGTGCATCTGGCCTTGAATCAATGGATGTTTCAAATTTTGTCCATGTTTTTTTATTTTAAGCCTATTATTCTGGAGCAAGTTGAGTTAAGAAGTCTGGTAGTTGCTTTTTATGTAGGGA
>NW_009952366.1:8418865-8452661 GCF_000747805.2 Chaetura pelagica | reverse complement strand
ATGTAATATTTAAAAATACCAGAAAAATAATGTCAAAACTGTTTTTATGACAGTTTATTTCCTGCAGCTTCTCTGTAGGCTAATGTTCATGTGTTAATGAAGTCTAAAAAGTTTGACTAGATAGAATTTTATGTTGCCATGTTTTTCTGTTTTGTGCTTTTTAAAGAAAAATCTGATTCCGTTTCTCCTTTGAGAGCTTGTTCATTTTTAGCTGAATGAATTCTGGAAACACAGGTTTCTAGGAACTGCAGCAAATTATTTGTTAGCAGGAAATTGGATTAAAAGGTGAAAGAACAAAACCAACACTGTATTATAGAAATAAGTTGTCCTAAACTGCATTTTAAGGGAGTAAGCTTTTAGGTTTGCACTGCAGCTACACTCTTAATGTAATGAGGAATCACCTTATACATTTTTAAAAGCTTCCATTCATGCTCCATCTCCTGGATAAGGATGGTAGGTACTCTGCTTTCCTGCAAATAGTGTTTTTTGCATTACTCCACGCTGTGCTTTTCCATCTTGCTTACTTCCCAAACACCTCAGGTTTGTTTTGTTTATCTATCTGCTTATATTCGCAGGACATTGGCTGCACAGTTTGCAAATGGATAGAGAATGACAGCTGAAAAATAAGGCACATACAAAACAAACTCTTCCCTCTTCCACTTTCCACATAGCTTATCTTTTTAATTCAGACAGTAACATAGGAAGGAGTTTAGTGGAACTATAATTAATGTTTTTTACCTCTTGATGTCCTGTTCATTTGATGTTCTCCATGATGCTTCCTCTGGTCAATCACTCCTTTTCCCATGTTTAATTTTCAATGTCCAGCTGTACTTGCGGCTCTTGTATTTGCTTGATGCGTCTTCTTCCATGTAACAGATACAAAGCTCATGGAGTCTCTACAACAGACAATGTGTTTGACTGTCTCTTAATTGGTATAAAACACTCTAGAAACCTCCCCCATCCAGTCCCATCACTTCTCTCCTCAATCTTTTCCTATATACTAGGATTTAGCATTTTGAAACTAAACTACACAATCTCCTATTTTCCCTCTATTAAAAGTGACCTAGCACAAGACAATTCTGACCTGTATTTTCTTCTAAGTATTTGAAATGCTACTTGGAACTGGTATAAAATTTTTGTGGCATTCTAGAGGTAGAAAGAAGGATTGGGGCTTTAATTCCTGACACTTACAAGTAGAATTGCAATGACATGTATTTGTTCTGTTCATATGGCTATACATGAAATACAGATATATACATACATGTGCACTCCTGCACATGCTTAGGCACAAGTAAGTGGTTATATTGCATGAAGGTGTTTCTCTTTTTCTCTTTCTTTAAAGGTTTTGACTTTTAAGGAAATCACCTGGCAGATGATCAGAATAGAAGCAGATGCAATCCAGAGTTCAAAGCATGAAATCATGAGTGCTCCAGTTCGACTGATTACTAACCAATCAAAAATTAGGGTCACACTGAAGAGAAGGGTAAACTTAAAAAGTTTGAGATCTTTTATTATTTTATTAATAATTTTTAAACTCATACTCTTAAGGCATACATGTATATGGTAAAAGTTTGAATTTAGGCCATGCAAAATGTAGAATTTCCATGACAAAATTTTTAATAGCATATAATCAGTAAGACTGTAGAGTTTACAGAAACTATTGCAACCAGAATTTGAAGATGAAGACCTTGCTCAGGTCATACTAGTGAAATTGTTTAACCCACAGAGCTTATTTATGATGATGATGATGCGTGTTGTCTTACCTCTGGATTCAGGCAATATTTACATTATGTACATTTAGATAAATGCATTAGTTTAATATCCAATGGCATGCCAAACAAAAAGTGAGGTACAATTACACTGTATTTTCAGTGCTTTTTAGTTAATGAGAGAAATACAATTTAACATAAAAGATATATTTGTTATTATGGTTGGATTCAATTATCTTAAAGGTCTTTTCCAACCTGAATGATTCTGTGATTCTGTTTATGTGGAAGAAATTTGCTGTTTGAGAATTATGGGTTTGCATTCACCTTTTTTATTTTCTTGTGTTTCCTATAAGAAGTGTAATATTTAATTGACTCATATGTCTTATTTAAACTTTTATCCTACAGCTAAAGGATTGTAATGTTGTGGCATCAAAACTGGTTCTGATTCTGGATGATTTGCTATGGGTTTTGACTGATTCACAGTTGAAAGCCATGGTGCAGTATGCCAAGTCTCTTAGTGAAGCCATAGAGAAATCAACAGAACAGAGAAAAAGCCTGGCTTCTGAAACAGCACAGGTATGATAATTGATTGTCTCATTATATTATTAGAAGGTGTAGCTGTTCTAAAATACACTACAGTGTGGGAACTAAAGTAGCAGAAACAACCCAATGAAAATTGGATTGTTTTCTGCTTGTTCAGTTCCCTGAACAGTTTGCAACAAAGTTAGAAAAATAGCATTGCTGTCAGTGACACAGGTGTAAAGAAGAGGGGGGAAGGAAGGTTGGGGGACGAACTGGCATTGCATCTCTGTGCCACTGAGCCATTAGCTTAACTTAGCTTTATTCTAGTATAGCACATGTAAATCTCAGTAATGATCCAAGGTGAATGTATGTGGTGCAGATTTTTTCTTATTGGGAAGGCCTGTTTTGAGTGAGTAGGATGATACTTATATTTGAAAGAAGAGAATCTTGATAAATCAATATTTATAACTAAATATTTTTTCAGAGCTCTGCCCCTGCACCCAGCTCCCAGCAGGTGAAAGCACATCAGACAACAGCAGCACCTGATCAAAATGATGCAATAGTAAAATTGTTTAATGATTTCGATGTCAAGGAAACTTCTCATCACTTAGTAATTTCCCATTTGGACCTACATATATGTGATGATATCCATTCTAAAGAAAAAGGTAATTTTTTTTTAAAAGTAGCCATGATTGATTGAAGTGTGCCATATTTATAATCAGAAAAAATAAGACAATTGGCAGCACTTTTATGCCTTTTAAAAGTTATTAGAGGAGAATCAGTGTATATCCAAGGAGCTGGCTAGTCACTGAGATTTATAGAGGCATACAAGGTCTGCTGAAGAAAAGAGTGTGAAAACCACTTAGGTTTTAGTGAATGTGTTTCCCTGATTAGGGAAGGTACTTGAAAAGCATGAAGTTGACTGGCTAGAGACCCATTTCCTTACATGCAATATAGCTACTGCATTTGGAATTCATAATTGTTGGTGAGATGTCTTTATTGGTCCTTTATTTTTGGCCATGAAATTTAAATTTAGTAGTGGAGAAATCAGAACAGAGGACTCATAAGACCTCTTCCCTGCAATAGAATAAATAAAATAAGAAATTCTAGCTACAGTAATCTTGAAAGTAAATGTTGACTTTGCATCATAATCATATATTCTGTGTGAAAGGTTTTGTTTCAGAAAAAAACGCAGTAATGTGCATATGAAGAGTTGCCTTTTTAACAAGCACTTAAAATAGTATGCAATTAGTTAGTAGTGACTGAGTACAGAACTCGGTTCTAAAGCTGATCTTTAAAAATCAGTGAAGACCACCTGAATGAAATTTTGAAGGAAGATAATGAGGTTTTATGGAGAGCTAGTAAAAGGGAGGAAGAAATACATGTTAGATATTTAAAGAAAGGTACCATCTTAAGACTGACATTAAATACAATGTCTACACAGCTGAGCATTGTTTTATTTTACAGACTCAAATAGACGTGTTACAGGAGGGGCCATGCAGCTTTCCTTCAGCTATTTAACAGTGGATTATTACCCATTTCACAAAACAGGTACAAAAGTGAACATTTTGTGAAATACTTGTGCATCTTTCTTAAATACTAAAAAATCTGTGTATGTGTAGGACTTGGATAATATTGCTCCAAGTGTTTGAAGTACACCCTTTTTATTTCCCTCTGTATGCAAAAAGAAACAACAAAGGTAACCACCTGGGAAGCAATTTTATTTTTGTGAATGAGCCAGACACTTTTCAATGTTTTATTTCATCAACAAAATGGTATTTACATATATCTGACCTGAAAATAATTGTCTGTTGACAGGGGAGGGCAGTACAGCAGATTGAGAATTCACTAATTGGGTATTTGCAAGAGTCAAATCTGCTATTTTTTCAATATTGAAATCTAAAATTTTATGCCTATTTCCAGGCAATTTTTTGTTCTATTTTGTTTCATTAACAAAGCATCCCAGTGTGTAGAAGTTCGGTTGCGTAGCCTTTTGTTAAATAATCGGTATTCAAAAGATACCAGCAATTTCGAAAGAAGAATTTCTTACAAATCATTCCTAATAAATATGTTTTGCAGAAATCTAAAAAATTTAGAAGAGACAAAGTAAATGTTGTGTTTAATTTGAGATCAAAGGCAATCCAGTACAGTGGAAGGAGCTTTTAGTTGGCATAGGGGTTGGTTGTGCTTTGTTTTGCTTTTTACTAACACAGACCACTCATTTTGGAGTGATTATCCACATACATTAAATATATGATTTAGCTTGCCTCACATCCTTGTCATTCATGGTTGCAAATGGAATCATGTAATGTCAACCTATTTCATAAATAACAAGTGTAGGTTTTGCACCTTAAAAAATGTAACTTAATGTCGGTCAAATAAACATACATAGCCACAGAAAATATATTGAAGATTATCAGTATTCTTCCTTTGCTGTAGATTGGCTCAGTGTGGCTTGAAATTTGTGATGTTTGTTTCCTTTCCTATAGAAGAGAGACCTTAAATTACAGGAATTTTAACACATGCCTGTCTTGTGATGCAGCCATGTTTTTTGTTTACTGTCACTCCTGATTCCGACTATTTTTAGGTGAGGGTCTGATATGTGATTTCTGTGAGCTCTCCTCAGAGAAAATGTAGAGAACCAGGAGAATCAATAGATTGTTTATTTTGAAAGGGTTTTCAGCCAGATTGAAACATGCACTGTAGACTCTAGGATGGGTATGTTAGAAGCTCAGTAAGAATGCCTTTAGGTGACAGCTACATAGGACATCACTCCCCCTGCATTAAACCAGTGATGGAAAAGATCATCTGTAGAGCAACAGTGGTGCCTCCAAAGGTGGTGTTCTCCTGCAGTCTTAAATGATGGTCTGTACCAGTGTAAGTAACAGAAATCTAGGTCTCACTGGTGAGCTATGGCAAAAATCTGCCAAAGGTGGTCATGTTTGTTTGTAGGGTCTCTGTGGAGGGAGAGGGAACATGGCAGAAAGTTTCCTTTTCTGCTTTAAGATCTTGTCATCCTCTATGGGCTAACTCATCACAAGGGTGGGAGTCCACTTACTCAAAATAAAAGGAGCACATATTAATCTTGAAAGTTCAAAGGGAGTTTTTTAGCTGTGTAGCTACTGTGCCTCTATCTACTGCTGCATCAGGCTGTCAACCCCATATGGAAGGCATTCCTACCCTGAAGTCAAGGCTCTGCATTATTGCATACTTAAGGATGATATTGTATGAATACTCAGTAGGCAAAGAGGAAACGGCTGTATATTTCTGTGGCTGTTACCAGACTGTTTTCTTCTTTTGTACCTGTGGAATATTTAGAAATAGCTTATTTGGAATAGTCTTGGAAACTTCGATTAATCTTTCAGGAACAAAGCCCTCTATTATTTATCTTTGCAAATCTGGTTCTTGTGAGGCTTATTTGTTTCATTGTTTTTGTAGCAGATCCTACTCAGAAAGACTCTAAAGTAAGTCTGAGACATAATTGCCACAGGGTAGATTTCTAATCCATTGAACATCAAGCCTTCCAACAGTAGCCTTTCATAGTACTTAAGAAAAATGAAGCAGATTGTGTGTCCATTGACTGTGATAACACTAACATAAACCAGATGTACAGCAATCCATCTTTTCCTTCCAGACCTGCTCTCACAGAAGCTTTTATCCAGATCCATTATCTGTGCAGCTCGTGTGCTGCTGGATGATGATCAGAGAAAGCTACTGCTTTGCCATCATGCAGGACATTTTGCAGCACAGGAAGTAGTTGATCAAGCTGATATACTGAGACAATATGAGAAACTGAAAAACATTTTCTTCCTGGACAACCAGCAATAAATTCAGATAGTAGCAACATCAGTGCCAGCTCCACTAAAATACTGTGTTCTTTTTACAGTCTGGCCTGTCTCTCCACTTTGCACAGATAAATGTGGCAACGATTCTCCATATATAGAATTGTAGAATAATTAAGGGTGGAAAGCACCTCTGGAGATTGTCTAGTCCAACCCTTCTGATTAAAATCAGTTGAAGTAAGCTTCCCAAGATTGTGACCAGTTAGGTTTTGAATAGCTCTAAAGATGGAAACTCCTAACAGCCTGCCTGAGCAACCTAGCCCACTGCTTAATCACCCTCACAGCAGAAAAGTATTTTTTAATCTTTAGGTGGAATTTCTTGTATTTCAGTTTGTGCTTATTCTGTTTTTTTGTACTATGAGGCACCACTGAGAAGAATCTGACTCCATTGTCTTTGTTCCCCCTATCAGACATTTTTACACATTTACAAGATCCCTCTGAGTATTCTCTTTCTCAGGCTAAACAATCCCAACTATCTAAGCCTTTCCATGTAAGCCATGTTCTGGTCTCTTAAGTATGTTTGTGACCCTTTCCTGGACTCACTCGAGTAAGTCCATGGCCTTCTTGTATGGGGAAGCCTGGAACTAAACCCAGCACTCCAGATGAGGTCTCACCAGGGCTGAGTAAAAAGCAAGGCTCACCTCCCTCGACCTGCTGACATTGCTTTTCCTAAGTAGCCCAAGGTGCTTTTGCCTTCCTTCACATCAGGGACACATTGCTTGTTCATAGAATCATAGAATCATTAAGGTTGGAAGGGAACTTAAAGATCATCAAGTTCCAACCCCCCTGTCATGAGCAGGGAACCCTACCACTAGAGTAGGTTGCACAAAACCTCGTCCAACCTAGCCTTAAAAACCTGCAGGGATGGGACATAAACAGCCTCCATGGGCAACCCGTTCCAGTTCCTCACCACCCTTATAGTGAAGAATTTCTTCCTAATATCTAACCTAAATCTCCCCTCTCTCAGTTAAAACCATTACCCTTTGTCCTATCACCATCTTCTGAAGAAGTGTTCAACCTGTCATCGCAGATTTTTTTCTGAAAAGCTGTTTCCTAGCTGATCAGCCTCTAGCCTGTACTCTGGATGTTGAACTTGGATTTCCCTTTTAAAGTCCTTGAGATTATTGTTGGGTCACTTTTTTAGCCTTTTAAGGTCTGTCTGAATGGCAGCACAATCACTTGGTGTGTCAGGTGAATACATTTCTGAAAAGGGACCAGGAACTTCTTAGGACACAGTTCTGTCAGGAAAGATAAGTGTGTAAAAAACGAGCATGAGAACATCATTCTGTTATTTGCTATCACATCTATTTTTCAATGAAACATTTTTTTGCATGTTCTCACATAAGAAATTAATCATGTCATTGGATTTCTCTGCACTGGAAGTATCTGATAATGTTTTGAGCCTTAGTTAGTGGTGTTAAAAGGCAGGTGGCAATATTATGGTTTTTTTCTGAGTGAATTTGTGAAGTAGTGAGACTTGTTTGCATGCAATATATAATTTCTGTTTTAACGTCTGTTACAACTTATGTTGTTCTATAATTACCGCATGCAGTGAGATCATATTTTGAAGAAGAATTGTGAAATAGAAACTTGTGATCAGTTTGGAGCAAACTTTCAAATGAGTTAATATTTCATTCTTTCTTCTTCTTTGAAGGAGACAGCTGTGATCACTGGATGCATTATAGTGATGCCACTAAAACCAGAAGTGGGTGGGCCAAAGAATTATTAAATGAATTCAAAAGCAATGTTGAATTGCTTAAGCAGGCTGTGAAGGATCAGGTCATAGATTCTCCTCCCAAATCACCACCTGCTGTATCTCCGCAGAACCTACAAACAGGTACTTTGTGTCATTAATGCTCTAATTCCATTAAATGTTAAAACTTTTCTTAAAAAGGCTGTTCTTTTCAATGATTTCATCACTATTCTTTCCTACAGGCAAAGAACAGATACCGAAAGGAACATCTAGGGCTTCCTCTGTATCTTCCCAACAACCAAAGGGCAAACTGATGTCTAGTCCTATTGTGGTTAGACTTGCAGATTTCAATATATATCAGGTACATTTCTTCAAGTTAGTAAAACTGGGGCCACTTCGCCCTTGACTGTTACATAAATACGGTTTTTAGGGGACAATTCTGAAGCCCACTGAAATTAGTAGAAGTCGCTTCATGCGTTATTGGATTAGATCTTTATGGGCCTGCTTCTGCTTTGCTGAAATCAATGGCTGTTTTCTTATTGAATTCATACGAGATTATACCCCGTCACAACTATGTTTAGGATCCATGTTCTTCTATTCCCCAAATCCTGACATCTGGCATGTCATCTTTTATTATACCGTGTTAGGTACACAGCATTTTAATGTAAGGGTTTGTATTTCATGCTTGTCTTATACCTAGATGATATTAATTTTTTTTAATGTTAAATTAATGGGGTTTAAATTTTTTTCTCCACCCTTTCCTCCCCCAGTGATATTTTGAGTAGACACTTTAACCTTTCTTTCTCCTCCCCCTCCCCACTTGTTTCCTTGAATAGTTTTATTTGCTGGCTGTGGTTCAGATTCGCTCTTCGATGCAGGTAGGAGGCAACTGGAATAGAGGAGGAGTATATCTCTAAGGCTGAATGGTAGTGTTGCAGGAGGATCGACACTTAAATCTCAAGTTCTGACAAAAATTCTTAGCTTGTGCCTTCTACTTGCTCCTGTTTCAGTTTTCAATACTTTTTTCCCATATCTCATCCAGTAGAGGGAGAGGTTGCAGCTTGGTGCCAGAGGTGTTCATCTGTGGTTGAAGTGGTTTTATAGTATCATTTTGTACTGTCAGGTGTTTTCATTTGCCTTCTACTATGCAGATACTTGTTTCCTCCTCCCTATACAAGTACATTTTCACTTTTTTTAGTTGCCACTATATCTGTACAATTTACAAAAATATATTTTTCTAAATAGATCTATTAGTACTTGAATTTGTGTGTGTGTTAACGCAGCTGTTTGCAGCTTGAAAAGAGCTACAGAGAGTGAAGCAAGCTCATAAAGGTTATATATTCATTATTTCCAGTGAAACTAATGCAAGTGGACATCATCATATATTCAATATTAATACGTTGGCTAATTTCAAACTAGCAGTCTGACCTATTAAATGTTGGATGAAACAGCTTTGTTTTGACAACATGCTTTTTAAACTTCAGTACATTTCAAGACATTTAAGGTCAAATATATATATCAAAGAGTGATCTCTTTCTTGTTTCATAATTTACATTGGAAGGAAGCAGAAATGGAGTATTACTGTTTTGTAGTCTCTTAACTCTCTGGTGAAGCAGACCTTCAGGCATAGCCAAGTATACATATTTTTGCCAGGTAATGCTGAACACTGTACTTAGCAGCATATAGTGGAGAGTTGGCCCATGTGCTGCAATCTGTCCTTAGGAACAGTACAAGGACTTCCTAATACTTGTTTAATAAATTTATCTAGCTCACCTATCCTTTATAATCTAGATATGGGATCCTTTTGGATAGGTGGTATGCAGATATACCATGTCCCAGCATAATTGCTTGTACAGGAGCTGTAGTGTTTGCAATAAAGATATCAGATCATTCCAGGCTTCTGCTGAATGCCTTTGAAAGTGACCGGCTGCCTCCTGCCTCATGTGAAGGAAGGGGATCTGGTACCGTTTATACTTTATAGTTTTCTTGTGAAACTGTTCTACACAGATTGCTTCTACTACAAGGCAACTAGGTGTTTCTCAGTGTCAGACTTTGTGTAGTTGGGGATCTACATCTGAGAGCGGTGGAATGTACCTTACTAGGGGCAGTGCCTTGCAAACTATAAATGCTTAATGTTTCATAAAAATATATGTTAATGAAGTTAATCTTTTATCTTTTGCAGGTTTCAACAGCAGACCAGTGTCGTTCTTCTCCTAAAGCTCTGATCTCGTGCAATAAAAAGTCACTTTACCTTCCACCAGAAATGCCAGCTATTCATATTGAATTCACTGAATATTACTACCCAGATGGAAAAGACTTTCCTAGTAAGGCTTTTTTTTATACAAACCGTACATTTTGTGTGCTACCTTCACCTTTACAAAGCTTAATTTCAGGTAGACAACTGGAAACTAATGGCTTTCTAAAACATAAAGAATGAAACACTGCTTCATTTCCACAGTGTTTGCTCCTGACAAACTCCTATAAATACCATTTTTAATAAACATGGTATGAAGTCTGAAAACACTCAGCATTTTTGTGGAACATAAATATTTTCCAACATACCTGTGTTGGTCTGGCTATGTAAAAGACCTCCAACTATTGCAGTAGCATCTAAGATGCAACAAAGATCTGCTGGAGTTATTTTTATTAATATGTTATGGGACT
The DNA here is from genome assembly GCF_000747805.2 of Chaetura pelagica. Taxonomy (NCBI): domain Eukaryota; kingdom Metazoa; phylum Chordata; class Aves; order Apodiformes; family Apodidae; genus Chaetura; species Chaetura pelagica. Next base: position 8,442,231 of record NW_009952366.1, on the reverse strand, counting down.
GGCCCTGTTTTATATACAAAAATGGCAGTGGATTTCTTGGTGATAAGACTTGAGGACAGCAGATCTCCTTGGTCCTGCCCTTCCTCTGTAATGAGGACATTCTCACCCTCTCCTCAGACTTCATTTTATTGCAATATTAGGTTTTACATTCAAAAATTCAGTTACTTGCTTGGAGTGAGAAAAAAAAGCACCACTTTAGGTATCCCCTAGCAATTTCTTCTTGACACCAAAGGCGTGGGTTTCCATTCTTTCTCTGATGTAAAATACTGGTGAAATGTAAGTCAATGTAAACCGTCCCTGAATGTTTTACTTGTTCTCATGGTTTTGTTTTGTTTTCTCTTTTAGTTCCATGTCCAAATTTGTATGGCCAGCTGAATGCTTTACAGTTCACCCTGGATGAAAGAAGTCTTCTTTGGCTAAATCAGTTTGTCTTGGATTTGAAACAGAGCCTTATTCAGTTTATGGCTATGTACAAGTTAAATGACAATTCAAAATCAGATGAACATGTTGATGTTAGAGTTGATGGACTAATGTTAAAGGTAAGCTGTCATTGAGGATTGGTTTTGTGTTTCTTTGGAAGAAAATACTTTTTCTCTTATTTTGATACTTGTTAGCCAAGAAGCTTAAGGAATAAATGAAAAAATAAATTCATAAACAATGCATGCAGTAAGAAACACTGCTGTGGAAAACTGTGCAGAATATAATGGTTTGAAGACAGACATCTGTCTTTTATACTACTTCATCTGTATCCTGTGGATATTTTGGTTTTGTATTGAAGGCTTAAATGGGAGTATTAAATTATTTCAATGTGTTCAATGAAGCTGACATGGCAGAAGAAATATAAATTGAGCACTGAAGTGTAAATAACTAGCAAAAAAATCATTTGTGCTCTGTATTAATGCAGGGGCCCTTTCTTGTTCCTCTGGTGTATCAAAACCTTTGTCTGTAGTGAATGCCTGGAGTAAAGAAGGTAGTTCAAGTGAAGGCTTATTTCCTTCTCCAAAACCCATTCTCACTGTTTTCTGTTTCACACTGGCCCTTGGCACTAGGTCAGGTATACAAGTTCTCTGTATGTTTATTCCAAAAGAGTGAAGCTTGTTAGTTCAGCTGCACATCAGGTTTTTGTTTTCCTTGTCATCATGTTAGTCTTTGAAGGAAAAATGTTTTACCAGCCTCGATTTGCATTGGGCTTTTGTTTTCAAGGTCCAGAGGTGAGCAAAACAATTAATTTTTTTGATGGTGCCCACAGGAGAGGTTTCAAGAGTTCTAAAAAGTCAGCATATGGAGAGATGTTTTGTTGTGGGTTTTTTTTTCCTAATGCTCTTGGTGCGTATTTAATGGAGCTGGTTCATGGTTTATACTGAATGAAAACAATTGGTGAGAGCTAACAACCAGGCAACTGCAAATACAGATTGATCGAATATTGAATTACTGTATGTGAATACCCTACAAAACTAAGGAAGGTAAAAGTACTCTTAAATCTCTCAAACCTGGATTCAACTTAATGATTTCATCATTATCTTAACTGTATTGTCTTTATTTTAGCAAATGATGAATTTTTTATTATTGGCATACTTGATGTTTTCATATGATACAGTTTATTATTATATAGTTACCTATTTGGTTATTTTGTTCTGAGTCCTGTTATTTACATGAAGAAGTCTCATCTCTCCCATCTTTAAAGTGTCCTTGGGATGACTTACTCTCATCTTTCTAGATTCAGCATCGGGGATGTTGTGACAGAAGGTAGTATCATTGGTCATAGCAAAACTAGTGTGGACAGGAAACATCAGATGAAGGATTTGACATAAAAATATATTTACTTTCAAAGTTGCACTACAGATATCCAAGTTAAATCCATATACTGAACTGTTCTGGTTTTTAGGAGTCAGAATATATTTTTATCATGAAAATAATTTATGATTGTCAGATAATGGTCACAAAATAGCTATTCTGTATTCTGCAATGTTAAGAATATTAGCTGTGTTAGCTTATTTGTTTCCTTATATCTTAACCTACAAATAAAATACTGTACTACTCAGTGCAGTGAAAAACCCTACTTGACAAATCAGATTAAAAACCAGATAATTATAATTTGGAGTTCAAAGTTATAAACACTTGAAATGCTTGAAGAAGCTTTCTGCCAATCTGTTACTGAGTTGAAGAAATGTGACACTTCAGCCTGATACAGCTGACCTAAATCTAAATTTTTCAGTTAAGAAAAGCCTGAGACCCTTCACATTTTCATAGCAATGTTGAGTTTTAGATGCCACAGCATCCTCCTTAAAAATGAGAGGAAATGACAGTCTGTGAGCCTGACTGTTCCCTGTTCTGTGTCAGTAGAATTAGTTCTCACAAAACTATTTGTTTGTTTTAGCTGCCATGTTTCTTATTTTGTTTCTCTAATGGTAGTACCTTCTTAATCTTCATGTTTATAACTAGACAAAATATATTTCTCTCTTGCAGTTCATCATTCCATCTGAAAACAAACCTGAAATTCATAAAGATCAACCTCGTGCAATTTCCATTCAGAGTTCAGAGATGATTGCTACAAATACAAGATGCTCGCCAAACTGCAGGCACTCTGATCTGGAAGCTTTGTTTCAGAACTTCAAAGACTGTGAATTTTTCAGTAGAACTTTCACCACTTTTCCTAAGTCCCAGAAGAATTTTAATCTTTTGCATCCCATCTTCCAGAGACATGCTCATGAACAAGATACTAAGATGCATGATGTTTATAAAGGTTATATCATCCCAAAATTGAATAAATACGCATTAAAGGCATCTGCAGCTACTGATGTTTGGGCCGTGCATTTTTCCCAATTTTGGATAGATTATGAAGGAACAAAAAGTGGGAAAGGCCGACCAATAAGCTTTGTGGACTCATTTCCACTTTCACTTTGGATTTGCCAGCCAGTAAGATATGCAAAGTCACAAAAAGAGCTTTTATCACATAATCAGACAGCTTTGAACGTTCCAAAAAGTGAATCTAGTGATCTTGCTAATAGACTGCAACGTAAAAAACTTCTAAAGGAATATTACAGCACTGAGATGGAGCCCTTAACCAATGGCATTCAAATGTCAGACACTTCAGGAGTGCTTTCTGAAAGCTCTTCTGATGCCAATGTACATGTTCTTGTCCATGTTCAAAAGCATGTAAGCATGCAGATAAATCATTACCAGTATCTTTTTTTGCTGTTTCTCCATGAATCCCTTGTATTGCTCCTGGAAAACTTGAGGAATGATGTAGAAGCGGTGACAGGAAAACCTGCAGAGCAAACAGATGTCTGCATTGGAATCCTACTGAAAAGTGCAGAACTAGCCTTACTACTCCATCCAGTGACTCAGGGAAACCCTTGTAAGTCTCCAGTTGCGGAAGAAGAAAGTCCGATGGCATCAGAGCTCTCCCCTTTGGGAAATGGGGAAGCTTTTACCTCAGAGAGTAAATTAGCTGGCAATAAGATAGTGCAAGCTGATATTACTAATTTTGATTATGTGAATGACTGCAAGCCTTTGAATGCTGAAGTTAATAAAGGCATTTTAATAGATCCTATTTTGTTTAAATCAGACAGTAATATGGATTTTCAGAAAGGAATGTCATTTTCAGATGATGCATCCGACAAAGGTCTGGGAGATACAAGTGAAGGAGGAAGCAGTGGACTTTTTAGTAGAAGTGATTCAGAGGAGGTCTGTGGACCTCTAAGTGAGAAAAGTAACTTGCATCCTAGGGATTCAGCATCCAATTTAAATCAGAGAGAAGATTCTACTGAATTTTTCATTGATAAAGAGGATGACAAAAACATATTCTCAAATAAGTTAAATGAACTTGAAGGTACAACTGAAGGCTGTCTTAACCAAGTCACTGATTTGGAAACAGAAACTGCCTTAGAATCTGAAGAGCTTGAAATCAACAAAGAGAAAGTGACTTCAGTTAAAATGTTTGCATCCCAGTCTTCATCCAGGTATAGAAGATCTAATACTAAATCAGTTTTTCTAAATATTTGAAAATATGTATCTGTCTTCTTGGCCACATACTTTAGTAATGGTCAGTGGAAGTGAACATCCAGTAGGTGAAAATTATAGAAGTATATAAAGGTATTTAATATGCAGTGACCAGCATTCAATGAAAGCTAAAATGAACTGTTAGTTAATTGATTTAAACGATTTAATTTGAGTTGAAATGTTGTGAAATCTGTATTGAGACAACTACTGACACAAACATCTGCAGGAATGCATGTTGTTTCTATGCTGATCTCCTTACCAAAGGATTGTTGAACAATTGGATTTTTTCTTTTATGTCTTGACTGATTTAGAGGAATTTTTTAAAAGTAGCTTCTATATAATTCCTTTAATTTGAAATAACAATTTTCTAATGTCTTTATATTTAAAAAGTGCAAAGCCTAAGGAACGCTGCCCATCCAACCTTCCTGCATTCTCTGTTTCTTACAAGAATATGAAGAGAAGTCCATCACAAGTCTCTTTGGACACCATCTCTATTGATAGCATGATGCTAGAGGATCATCTGATAGAGAGTGATGGAAGTGACAGCCAAAGCTTTCTAGAAAAAGGTAAGTAGGCTTAACAAAAGTTTTTAAAGCAATATTTGAAAATCTTGTTATAAAAATATTGCTTAAAAGGATTGCTGAATACTTTACAGCACTATGTGTGTTAGCTTCTCCAGTCAGTAATATCAAATATATTCACAGCACATCTTTTAAAGGGAAAGCTGCTTAAGTAGTACTACTTATTTAAACACTACTTAATTTTCCTCACTTGAGGAGAGTAAAATCATTGCAGTGCTATGTTGCAACCCTGAAACAAGCACAACTGTTCCCTGCTTTGGTTGAAAGCTGTTGCTTTGGCTGTTAGTGATTACAGGTTTGTACCCTGAATCAGTGTTACACTTCAAGTGCTAAGGAAGCTTTACATTTAAGAGGAGATGAGAAAGAAATGGATTTTCACTAATACTCACCATCCTAATTATCAGGCAAAAAGATTTGGTAGTCTCCTTGCAGCTTGTTTCTCACAGAGCAGTTCCTAGATATTGACTGTCTAACAACAGGTATTTGTCCAATTTTTGCTCATCTGTGCATGACTGTTTGCGGCTGATTTGAGGGATAAATTCAGGCATATGGTAATTATGTCTGTATAGTCTGTAGCAGTGTGGACTTAGGCAGTTGTAATGATCTACTAGCTCTCCAGCAAAACTGATTAAATTATTTTCTAATGTTGGGAAATACAATAAGAAGACTTTATTGGTACCTTTTTTTCTGATAAATTCTATTTTGAATAAAGAATGACAGTATTTTTTTTCTGTAGGATTTCTTTTAAGTCTAGAGCAATAGTGAGAAGAATGCTTCACTCATAAACCTAATCTGTATTTGGATTGTAGGAATATTCCTGCATGTGCTTTTGTGGGAGTATACCATAAAATAAAATTTCCATTTTAACTGACCTTTGTATGTCTTTTTAGCTTGTTAAACATTATTTAACTACAGGCTAAGTCTGCATGCTTCCCAGTTGTTTGTATGTCTTTTTAGCTTGTTAAACATTATTAACTGCATGCTTCCCAGTTGCCAAGGAAACACTGCCTTTATCACTCTAAAGAAAATATAGCTTATTTTCCTAAACATAAACCCACAAACATTTGCTCTAGAGGCACTGTGCAGTGTTGTAGATACATGGCTTGGAATCTTTAACCTTTTTTTTTTTTTTTTTTTTCTCTATCAGTTCTCTATTTGATCTGGAAGACTAAAAAAGGCCCTTCACAATTTTTTAACCAATGTATGAGGAGCACTTTGCTCGCATAGCATCTAGAACTTCAAACTCTCTGGAAGATAAATGGATTTGGCAGTTGAATCATAAATATTTGTTTAATAAGCCATTCAACTAATTTTAATAAATGAGTTAATGTATGCATACAGTAACAGACACTGACTTTATTCTTCATGCAGGAGTGATTCTGGTTGTGCTGTGCTAACTTTGCATTTTTTTTCCTGATATATGTACAAAAGGCATTACTGCCACTAACTATCAAAGCCCATCAGAAAATGTCCATGGAGGAAGCACAGTGATGGAAAATTGTGATGGGTCATCTCCAGATGCCATGAGCGCTGCTTCAGAGAATACCCATGAGACTAGCGAAGAAATGGTAATACTGAATTCTGTTAGAATACATGCTTCAGTAAACTAAAGCTTAAAATAGAGCTAAAATGAATGCTTTTAGAGGTGGTTTTTCAAGTAGTTTTGAAGCTTTTGTTAGTGTGTTATGTAAGCCTGTAGATCTAGTGCACTTGTGTTAAGTACTAATGAAGATTATAATCAAAACACTGAGCATTCTCTGTCCTTGACATCTCCTCTGTATCTACTGTGGATGAATAACTGACCACTTAAAAATGTCAGAAAATACTTCTACGTTAGTACATAGCAATATTTTGTAATATCATCTTGTTCTTTTGTGCTCTACTGAATGTGATATTTAAAACGAGCATCAAGCATAGATAAAAGAAAGCACCATAACTCTGACATCTCTTATATGGAGGTATTTCCTTAGCACTGGTATAATTCTATAGCATTTGTAAATAGAAGCATAACAACTGCCTTACTGGCTAATATCAGAGATGCTTCTTGTTCCAGATTATGTCAGGACACTGCCCAGTATTTAGAGAAGATTATAAACGTAGTGCACGTGGAGAGAGATTCCCTCCCTGAGACACCATGTAGGGTCTCACTTTTTACATTTGCCTATCTGCTTACACCTTGTTGATCCTTGCCCTGATCAGTACTTCTTAAATTACATTCTTGTAATCAGTTAAGGCCATGAAATGGAAATCTAAGAGTATATGGGCCCAAAGAAACTGAATTTACTGAAATCTGTTGTGTTCTTGTTGACACATTTTTCTCTTTTAAAAATGTTCATAATGAAATCCTACCTTTGCTTTAAAATACTTGTGTATCACATACATTTAAAAAAAAGTCAAAAAAAGCAGCATACTGAAACAGTTGCTTCTTTTTAAGTAATTTTTCAATTATCAGTGCATATAGGTAATATGGAAGAAGCAGAATTTATTCAGATTCTTATGCAAATGCATGTTAGTGTATTTTTTCTACCTCTAGAATATAACTAAAAAGTCATTAGAAAAATAGCATTAATGATGATGGACATTTATCTTCTGAAATGAAAACTGACTTTTGAAACTGGCTGCTACTGTTTTAATTTTTTTGTAAAGGTAACTACAATCCAATAAATAGAGACATAAAAGGCTGACTACTCTGCAGACAGCCAAAGTTTAACAGCCTGAACTGGGTCTTTAACCTGGTCTGTTTCAGCACTGCACATGCCTTGTTGTGCTTATGATACGTGTGAGGATGAACCCACCTTTAGAAGACTTCAGGTATCACATAGGCTGTGTGCTTTGTCAGAGTGGAGAAAGTGTCTCACTTCCGTGACTTTTCTGGCAAATTCTGAATTGCTATTAGTGGGTTATAAATACAAGTGTCTGTCTTTGTACAAAAAAATCAAGCAACCCATTGTGAAGCCAATGTATGAAAAAAGAGAAGCAGAGGAAGAAGACCCTGCAGTTTTAGTGAGCAGGAGTTATAGATACAAAGGTTCTTTTGTGGGGCGAAAAGGTTTAGACAGAACTTAAAAAACAGTAACCACTGTAAACTCAATTTGTAATTTCACATTGTTTTATCTTGATTTTGTTGACAGATGTCTGTTGTGGTTTTCCAAATATTTGGTGTTAATGGTGAAATTGACATCAGAGGTGAAGACACAGAAATATGCCTACAGGTCAACCAAGTGATACCAAATCAATTGGGAAATATCAGTGTTAGACATTATCTTTGCAACAGAACTGTTGGTAAGAACAAAGAATGAGATCTGTGTTGTGAAACTGGAGTTGATAACATCTGTTCTAAGGAAATAAAAGCAGTGTATTAGCTTTAGAGCACAAAGCCAATTTTATGTTAGTACAATAGCATCCTTTTTATCCTGGTTTACAATAGGAACTCTGGTTTCTTTCCTAGTTGCCATATATTGAAAGGGAAGGAAATAAGAATGGAACTATTTCCAATAGTGTTGGTAAAAAAATGCATTGCATTGAATTCTGGTCACTAGTTTGCTTTTTTAAAAATTCAAATCAGTGGTATTATGCTATTGTTTTATGAAGATGGAACTCCTTAACTGGTATTTAATGGTATTTAGCTTAAATGTACCATGATTTGAAGGGCTGTTTCTTTTATTCAAGATCTATCTCTCTGGATTAAATTAACACCCACATTTTCAACAAATTGATAATCTGTGATTTAAGAAAAGTTGAAAATCGATTCTGTGTCAGAAAAGATAAGATGCAAGGACAGTCCCTTTTGTTTTGTTTTAAAAAAAAAAAAAGCTCAATAAGATCACAAGGTGTAGTTTCATGCCAGAAATTTGCGTGGCTAGATCAAGCAGTGTATTGTTGAAGTTGTTCTTGGCCATAAGTACATATATATTCCTTGCCAGAAAACCTAGTTCACAAACTGTGAGGTTTCTTTCTTGGCACAATGTTTTGGCCTACCACTTCATGTCACAGTTTGCTTTGCTCCCCTCTGCCAGCCTTCCACAGAGATTGCTGAATGCCAGCTCTGTTGTGCTGCAGGGATTTTGGGGCAGATCCACGATGCACCTGCTTTGTGCTTTGTTCATCTCCTTTCCCATGAAACAGCTAGAGCAGGTGTTGGCTGCCATTCATTTCCAGCCCTGCAGCAATGTGGATTTTCTTCAGGGTGCTGGTGCTTGGGGATACAATCTCTACCTACTTAGTGGTAAGCTGAGCAGTTGCCAACATCTGCTGCCTAAGCAGCAGTTGCAGTTGCATTCAGGCATCTGAAGGCAAGAGGGAGCTCCAGCAGGGAAGACTTATGGCTGACATTCAGTTCCTACAGCAGACAAACTGATTTGTGGTTATCTGTCATATCCTCTGTAAAAGCAAGAGGGAGTAAATAGGAAGAACATGCCACCCACCTGCTCTCACATGGATCTAAAACTGGAACCTGCTTCCTCTGGTTCAGCTGCTTGTGAGAGGCACATGTACTGACTTATTATTTCATGAACAAAAGGTTATAATGTGATTGGAGTCTCCAAATGTTTCCACTTCACATCTCTTCCTTTCTTTTTCTGGTAGATATGTGGGTGGGTGGGCTAACACTCCTTTTTTTGTACATCGCTGGTCACTTACATTCTGGAGTGTACATCTTTTCTTGTCTCCACTGCAGTGCTATGCTTTCTGTACTGAGTCAGGAATCTTCTGCAGTCACTGCACTCCCCATCTCCCACATTTATTCTAACGGAACTAAGGCAGAAAACAGTTTAAAAAAAGAGGAAAATTCCAGAGGATCAAGGTTAGGAAAAAGCTTGAGAATTACACAGAAATTAACAATTTACATGAGTTAACAATAACCAAATACAACCAAAAGAACCAGTGAGGAAAATGGTAAGAAAATATTCCAATAAAAGCTCACCTCCTAAGACAATTAGTAAAACTTACTCAAGTGCTGAATTTTCTATAACCAGTAAACTGAGGAACCGTGCAAAGCAATTAATTATCTAGTCATAATTACAGTTTATTAAGGTATTCTTGGTAAAAATAACCATTTTAAACTGATTGTTCTGTTAATACAATAGGTTTAGAAAGCAAAAAGTGTGTCTAATAGGTGTAATAAGTTTGAGAGCAATGTGGCAGCTGTGCATTTCCATGCAGGGCTGGCTGCAGGAACTTCTTTATCAGATCTTGTCTGGCAGCAATAACAAAAGGAGAGGTGATGGAGTATGGCAGAGATACTCTGAGAAGGACAGTGCTTTTACTGAGACCTTGTCATGCTTGGAGAGGGGAACATGAGTTTGTAGCAACTTCCAAATTATTTAATGCAGGTTTTACTTCATCCTGTCTTGGCTACGTCCCTTTCAGATACCTGCAAGATAACCAAGGTTGACTTCATAGCTAAGACTGAATGTATGGTGTTCTGCTGTTTTTCTGCACTTTGAGTTCTTCTGGTGATGACACAGACACACTTTTCTGGTCTGGAAATACTTTGGGCACATACTGCTTATTTCTTTCTCTGTATTTCTGAGAAGGATATAGATCATTAAGGGAAACAATGTTTCCCAAGCCAATTGCAGAGCATTGTGGGACAGAGTGTTCCTCATTATTCTCCTATTGAAAGAGTTGCCCTTCCTCTCAAGGACTGCTAGTCACTAATTTTCTTCTATCTGGACTAGAGCCACAAAAGGTACCTGATACTTGTAGTGTGCTGCTTGCCTTTTTTTTAATGAGGGAGATGTATGAGATGTAGCACTTCTTAAACATAAAATGTTGAAGGATGGAGTCCTGGCTGTTAGCATTGTGGAAACCTCTGTTCACAGAGGTAGCAAAGGGAGAAGTTTATGTTCGCAGCAGAGGCTGAAGATTCTCGTGTTCATTTACACTTCTCCCCATTGGTCTTTGTCAAGCCCAATCAATAATATGTTAATCTACCCTGACTAGTGCCAATAGATATGTGCATATGTGCTGCCTCTGCTGGTGTGCTAGGTCATCCATGAGAACTAAGCACCATACAGCAAAAGGAACCCAATTAATCTACAAATAGGAAAGCAAATTATTTGCTCTGCCAGGCTGTAGTAGCTCCAGGCAATGTCTGTTGCATGCTGTACTGAAACTTGGAATTACACTCCTCAGACTTGTACCACATTCAGGCTGGGGCGGTATTTCTCTAACAAAGTTACTGCCTCTTGCTATATGTCTGGTTGCCTGCTCTTCATCTAAAACTTGACTAGTCTGCATGTGTTCTGAGATGAATACAAAAAGTTAATTATCTTTCTTTCCCCTCTTATTCCCCCACTTTTTTTTTTTCTTTTAAGAATATGTACATACAGAACAGAAGCAAACACGCAGTTCCTCTTGACTGCTTAAAAACTTCTTCCTAGTGTTCTTCTGGAGATGGCATCTTTAGTTGTAGTTTATATCCACAGGCATTGCACAAATCCGTTTTCCTTAGTCTGACTCCCTCTCAGAGGAACCACTATGTGCAGGAGCACAGTGTTTAATTTTCTAGGCACCATATCAGCATCCCCACTAGGGATGTGGTGCACTCCTCCAGGTTTTAGGAACTTGGACCAAATCCAGTTTTGCCCTGAGGTCCTTTGTCTTCTGGGTGGTTCTGTGTAGGCTCTTTACAAGCCACTACTGAAGGTTCTAGAGGCATAGCAGAGTGATCTGGTCTGTAGTTTTGAAAAGTACTGCTGAAGAGGAGCTGAACAGGTAACAGTCCCCTTCTGCTACTTCCCTAGAGCAAATAGGAATTCCTCCTAGATCCAGTGGAGAACTTGCTGGGACTGGTAAGCAGCTATCACTGAGGCTTCAATCTGGGTGTGTCTTTGACTGGTGACTGGGCTAAGTGCATGGGGTACCTCTCCAACTTTGCAACCACTGAAATCTGTATCTATCCGTAAAGAAAACTCTGATCCTACATTTAAAGGGCTTTGAGGATCTAGACATACTGATTTGGGGGACAAGAACTGGGGAGAATGCAAAAGGAACTGTTGCAAAGACCTGTGGGATACCAATGGGAAGCTGCTGTAACTTCAGCCTGGACACATTGTGTAATCAGCATAAATGTTATTAACTCACTTTGAATGAATCTGATGCAGCATAGTGTCACTGTGACTTAGTGAATTGTCATCTGGTTTCTACAGTTTTGATCTGTGCTTCATTTGCTTTAAAGTATCAAGAAACTGAATCTTTAAATACTAATGTTGTGAACAGTTGTTATATCATGGCAGTAGCAATTAACACTATGCTAACGGTGTCTTAAAAATATGTTCACATGCTGTAAATGTCTTTTCTTTAACAGGATACCTGAGTATTTCTATAAAGACTTGGTATATCAACAAAATTGTGTCTTGCAAATGTAACGTGATCAGTAGTGACACCTTGGAGTCTTTAACCAAATGCCTTGTAAACCCAATGTGTAATTTCAGAAGGAACACATTCTGTGATGTATGTTTTTCATCTATAAAGGCAATCAGGATAAGCTTAACTGAAGAGAAATGATATAACTTGCAGCCTACCAGCGTATTGTGGTTTTGTTTTGCTGTACATGGAAGACTATTTATAGTAGGTTGTCTCTGAAGTGGATAAGGATGCTGCATTCATTACAGTATGTGCTATTACTTAACATTTGATAGTACAGAAAGAAGAAGGCACCACAGAGGAAACCTGCACTTCACAGGATCACAGGGTGACTGAGGTTAGAGTAGTGGAGGCAATGTTAAGATGTTTCCAGTACAGTCCTGTTCTCAAAGCAGCATCAGCTTGGAGACTGGAACAGGTTGTTCTGGGCTTTATGCGATTAGGTCTTGGAAACGACCTTCAGCTGCACAACCTCTCTGGGAGGCCTGCACCACTGCTTAATTTTCCTCATTCCTCGCATTCAGTTTGAATCTCTCCTGTTGCAGTTTGACCTGTTGTCTCTTAACTTTCTGATGAGCACCTCTGTGAAGAGCCTGGCTCTTGTCTTTATAATCTCATTGTAGGTATTGGAAGGTTACTAGAAGATTTCCCAGAAGCCTTCTCTTCAGCTTTCTTATAGTTGCTCAAATAATGCAGAAGCAGAAGTTAAAAAGCTATTACAATAAACTGCATGTTAGTAATATGGGGAGAGGGGAAGGAGTAGTACTAAAGAAACAAAAATAGAAAAAGAAAGTCTGTGTTCATCTTTGATTATTCCTCCCCCACCCCCATTTTCTAAGCTTTCAAATGTTAGACTTTTCTGAAGGAATCAGAGTTTAAACCAATAAGCTTTTTTTGTTTGTTTTAGTTCTCTCAAATTTACTTATCAGTTAGATGCTCTACTAATATAAATTGACATCATTAAGTTGATTTTACTAGAGTTACTTCAATTTCAGCTATCTTTCAAGTTTCAGTATTTGCTTCTGAATATAATTGCTTTCAATTACTGAGTGTGTACTTTTGTTATACAGATAATTCTGTAGGTCAGCCATCATAATGACCAAATTACTTGAGAATCCCATGAGTTAATTAATTCTTGTGGTGAACTCTGTTTTTTTGTACAACAAATGGATTCTGGCCAGCCCCATCTCCATGCTTCCCTTCCCCAGATATCTGGGTATCTAAAATATTTTATTTTATTTTTTTACTTTTAGAACTGTTTAGTTGAATGTTACGGTTGTCCTTAATGGTTAAAGTTACTGAAACTAACAAGAAACTGCTAGGGTTTTTTTGAGGTTCAAATCTGCTGCTACCCAAATAATGGAAGCACCATGTGGTCATGTTCTCCATCTGTGTGTTAGCAAGTAAGTTCCTGATTTAGGAAATTCTGCTTTTCCTAGAGAGCACCTGCTCTCTGAGAGAGTGAACTGGCTTAAATGTTTATTCTGAATTAAAGTTGAAGGAGTTAGTGGAAAAGTATGCAAAATAATTGGTTTTCCATCATCAAGACATTTTGTGCACAGTGATGTTTCTGTATTGTCCTTTTCTGTTTGTCAGTTAGGTAACTAATCCTTGTGTGTACTGTTTATTTCTCTTTAGTACTCTAAAGTGGTATACATAGTAATTTGCTCTGAAGTTCTGCATTTGCAATGATGTAATTAATGTATAATATTTCTGAAGTACTTTGGAAAATCAGTTGGACAATGGAGGTAGAAGTAATTGCATTGTAATTGCTTTTTTGTACATTGCAGAATTTTAATGCAAATTTGTTTTCCTGTTGCAACAGGTTCTGACTGTAAATCTGTGGCTGGACCAGCTAATTCATCGCCTGAAATTAGTTTGAGATGGGAAAGTGGGCCTAGTGCTGTCATACATTCTCTGCTGGCTGTAAAAAACGGTTTTCTTCAGTGTCATGTAGAGAACTTCAGTGCTGAATTTCTAACATCTTCCCTCACAAACATCCAGCATTTTCTAGAAGATGAAACTGTCGCAGAAGTGATGCCTATGAAGATAAAAGTTTCTAATGCAAGGATTAATTTAAAAGTATGTTAACAATGAGCTATTTTGCTACTCTAAGAAATTGTGTTCTTGTGTCTTTGATCATAAACTACTAATCTGGATACAGTTAACTTCAAAGAAACTGCTCTCATACTCTGGAAGGTCTATAGATAACACTAAAACTATTTGAAAATCAATAGACTTGGTTAGCTCTGTGGTATGCCTAGAGGTGAATTCTCTGCATGACCAAGCTGTTTATATAAAATAATATGTTACACTTTTTTTCTTCCTCTTCCTGTCTCTTGTAGAGTGAATGTCTGGGAGTTCTATAGGTAAGGTATGCCAAATGCCTAAAGGAACAGTGTGGGTTTTTCTGGTTGACGTTTTTTGCTTAGCATAGTAATAGTTTTCAAATTACAGGACACAGACTTTAGAGCTTCATTCTCTCTCCTACTTACAGGGATAGTTCTTGTGATTAAAGTTCAGTACCAAAGAAGGAAAGAGGTTACGAAATTACAGTTTAAACCACTTGAATACTGTTACTTAGAATCCAGATTTAATGTTCTGCCCTACCTAGAAACCGATACTAAATAACACAAGCTTTTCTCACCACTGTAGCTTAAAATAGTATAATTATGAGGACACTGCTGGTCAAGTCTCCTAGGGGATTTTCTTTCAGAAGTTTACAGGAGATGGTGAATTCTGTATTGCACAACCATTGGATATAAAGACAAGGACACTTTTTTTTTCTGAGGAGGGGGAGAACACCACAAAAAAAAAAAGAAGAGGTAAAGATAAGATAATTGTAGCATTGCTTTGGAAATTAATAATAACCCATGTAAGTTTTCTTCAAAGTGAGGACTAGAATAGCAGCTCCAGTTCTGCATCTGGAGGCCTAGATTGTGCTAAGATAATTCTTGAGTGGAAGGGCAATTGTTATCTCCACAGCATTCTACTCAGAGTGCATTAGAATTCCCTCCCTCTTTGATTCAGCTTTTCCATCCCTTGAGCATCTTAAGTACCCCTTTAGGGCTGTTTATACTGCAGGAGTAGCACAAGCACTTGCTGTAAGAGCTGTGGATCTGTTCCTCAGATTTCAGTGTACCACAAATGGGAATGCCCAAGTGCAGAAAGGAGAGTCTTAACATCCAGTCCTTAAAAACAGGATTGTGCGGGTTTATTGGAAAGAACACAGATTTAAGCAAAAGGTTCTTGAAAAATCTGTTTGAGGTGGGGAATATACATTAAGTATACAGTAAGAGTGCCTAGCAGCAAAGGCACTGAAGTGCTCACTTAACAATGCACAGAAATCACAGTGAAGTTACTCATGATGGTTGACAAACTGCAGATTTGACATACGAAGGTTTCATATCTATAGAGTTGTTGGATAATAAAGAGAGGGTATTGTTCAAATTTATGTTACATTGTCTCTTAAATGCAATATATTTGATTTCTTCTGCATGAGACTGAATGCAGTGTGTTTTAGTGGGGGGGAAGAATTTAAGAAAGATTACTTCATTTTTTGCATTTTCTGCTGCAATCTCAGTGCTGTTTCAAGAAACTTGGCAGTTACATTTCAGCAACTTTCTTGCTACATGCTTAAATAGTTTCTGATTGTATTGGCTATGTACAATCTGTGTCCCTTCTTGATAGGACTTCCCGGGTAGACCCTAAAAGAAGCAGTTTGTGAAGTTTCTGTTGAGTCAGTAATGTAGCTGAACTGCAGCTGGTGTCATCCCAAACTAACTTCTACAATTACAAAATCCACTCAAGAATGATAGCTGTACCCATTCAATCTTTAAATAGTTCAAGGGAAAATCAGATATTATACAGTACGGGCTTCTTATCTCTGAGACTGAGAGCTCCTGAGCTGAAGAATATCTTGAGTTTGGGTATAATCTTCTTGAGATGTCTGTAAAAATACTTTGAAGTATTTCTGTCAGACTGTCTATACTGAGTTCAGCAGACTTACTCCAGAGATAAATTGGGCCTTTAAGATGATCCTGGGGGGAAAAAATGAAGGAAAAGTTTAGTGGAAATCCCATTAGATAATTCTACTCTGAAATGTTCTCTTTCAATTTTCATTAAATTCACTTATGTTTAATTGATCATCTTAATTAACTATTTAATTTTCCTGGTAAATTCAGTTTTGAATACTTGTGGGTTTTTTTTTAGGATGACAGTCTATGTGAAAATCTGAAGCCATCTGAGCTGGTACCCATAAAACTACATATTGACATACTCTGGATAGAAAGAAAGGATGATGGGTCTTTTCTCATTAGAGGTTTGTATGTTCTTGAACCTTTATTTCTCAATATGTAATCTAATAATTATTAATATATTTTTTCTTTTGTGCTGATATGTGCCTAATAATTAAAGGTAGCCAATGATAATTTGTATGAGTTGCATTGCCATTTGCCTTATTTCTCAGTGTAGTCACATAGAAGATGATCACCTTTTTGAATAGTGTATTGGCTGTGATTAACAACTCACAGCTAAATCAATCTGAGGGAAATAAAAATGTGCATAGAACTTCATCAGTATATGCTTCATCAGTGCCTAACACTTCATCATGATAAGTTTAAGATTTCCTTTGACTACCAAATGAAACAAAAAAATTCCCTTTCTTTAGAGATTACCAAGGTGGTTACCTCTTGTCTTTGTGGTTTTTGTGTTACAGGTGTAATAGGGAATACTGTAAAACAAACGACTGTTTAAGAAGTACAAGTAGCAGTTTTCAACTCTGTGTATTGCAGTCATGTCCTGGTAGCTTATGGCTGAGACTGGTATTTTGAGCAGTGATTTAACTTTGTACTTTCCATGAAACATACACTTTTTTCCTGCATTTATGGGCAAATACTAAATACTCACAACAAGGCAATACGTTTAGAGCTGGAGCTTTACTGTTGTCTTTCACAGATACCTCAAAGAGTCATAAAGTAATCTCAGTTTCAGGAAGCCTCTAGAAGTCATCTGGTCCTACTCCTTGCTCAAAGCAAGGGCAGATTAGATGAAGTTGCTCAATGCCCTGTCCAATGAAGTTTTGATCATCAAAAAGGCAATACCACAGCCTACCCTAAGTAATTTGTCCCTCTGATCACTCTTTTGGTTTGTTTTTTTTTAATGTCTAATTGGAATTTCCTTTGTTCCAGCTTGTATCTATTGCCTCCTCTCCTGCTACCTCAAGAAACAGGTGCTTGAGCACTTGCCAGGCACCTTGGGGAAGTCTAATCCATGTTCTCTGTACCCTTCCACTAGGTAGGCAAAGACAGGATTAAGATCACACTACACCCATCTTATCTTCAGATTTGATAGGTGTATCTCTGAGCCCCTCATTCGTACACAGGATCATAACATTATTTAGGATGGAAAAGACATGTAAAATTGAGTCCAGCTGTTAACCCAGCACTGCCAAGTCCACCACTAAACCACGTCTACACATCTTTTCAATACCTTAAGGATGGTTACTCAACCAGTTCCCTGGGCAGCCTGTTCCAGTGCCTGGCAACTCTCTCAGTAAAAAAAAATAAATTCTTGACATCCACTCTAAGCCTCCCTTTGTGCAACTTGAGGCCATTTCCTCTTGTCCTGTCACTTGCTGCCTGGGAAAAGTGATGGACAGCCACCTTGCTACAGCTTCCATTGAGATAGTTGTAGAGAGCAATAAGGTCTTCCCTCAGACTCTATTTCTCAAGGCTAAACAACCCCAGTTCCCTCAGCTGCTTCTAGTAAGACTTGTGCTCTAGACCCTTCACCAACTTTGTTGCCCTTCTCTGGATACACTTTGGTACCTCATTGTCCTTCTTGTAGCAAGGGGCCCAAAACCAAACACAGTACTCGAGACGTGGCCTCACCAATGCCAAGGACAGGGGGACAATCACTGCCTTAGTCCTGCTGGCCACGCTATTCCTGATACAGGCCAGGATGCTGTTTGCCTTCTTAGCTACCTGGGCACATTGCTGGTTCATACTCAGCGAGCTGTTGACCAACACCTCCAGGTCCTTTTCCTCTGGGCAGCTCTCCAGCCGTTCTTTCCCAAGTCTATAGCATGGCATGGGTTGTTGTGACCCAGGTGCAGCACCTGGCACTTGGCCTTTTTGAATCTCATACAGTTGGCCTCACTTTATCAATCCAGCCTGTCCAGATCCCTCTGTAAAGCCCTCCTAGCCTTAAGCAGTTCAACACTCCCACCCAACTTAGTGTTATCTGCAAACTTACTTGAAACTGCACCCAATCTCTTAGTCCAGATCATTGATAAAGATATTAAACAGAATATCATGTACTCCTGGGTGTGATTTTCTTGGAAGTCCTCTGCTGTCAATACATTTCTCACACTGGGGTATCCAAAACTGCATCCAGTAGTCCAGATGGGGTCTCACTGATGCTGAGTATAGAGGAATAATAATGTCCCTCATCTTGCTGGCTACACCTTTGCTAGTACAGTCTGTATGTGATTGGTCTGCAGTGAGAGCTCACTGCTGACTCATGATGAATCTTCTTATTGACCAAGGACTACAGGTAGTTTCCTGCAGTGTAGCTTTCTGTCCACTTGGTCCCCAACCTGTAGTGGATCAAGAAGTTATTTATTCCAGCTCCAGGACTTCACACTGGCTTCAGCTGAATTTCATTGCTCCAGTCAGTCTGGTTTTCCAGCCTGTCCACATTCCTGTGAAAAACAGCCTTGCCCCTCAGTGTGTCAGTCACCCTTCAATTTGTTACTGTTCACAAAATTACAGAAGGTGCACCTACCTTTTCATCCAAGTCCTGAATAGATTAATCCAACAATATGCCATGTATTATATGACTTGAGGAAGAGGAGGCTCTAGGGTGATCTTAATGCCCCCTTCACTTACCTGATGGGAAGGTATAGCGAAGAGGGATCAGACTTCTCCAAGGTATGCTGAGGCATTATTTGCTTGTTTATTAATTTCTCCACATTATCTAATACATAGTTTGAGTGTTTAAAGATGTTCAATGTATTTTGGTCAATTTTTTATACCCAACATTGAAGAAGAAGAAATAGTAATTTAGTGGGAAAATACATAATTTTAAGGTTTCTTTCAGCTTGTATTTTCTCCCCTTTTTGCTGAAGTGCTTTGATCCCTATTGTTACTGGGGTCTCCTCAGGTACAGTGACTTCAAATGCACAGCTCAAATGGTGTCTGCACTGCAGTGATTACGTATCTGCAGTGCTACGTTTTTGAGTCTTTATGTGTGTGTTGTGGGAGGGGGGTAATAAATAGAAAACTCTGTTTCAGAAGTCCATGTTTGAAAAAGAATTGTAAAAAAAGGGGAATATTTACTATACTACTAAGAACCATGACCCTCATTTATCCCAGTGGTGTATAGCAGTGTATTTAATAGATGTTACAGTGCTCTTCTGCTATACATGCCAAAAAGTTTATTTAATGCTAAGTCAGTTAAGCTATTTTTTAATTTAAAAACTTGATCCTGCAGGTTTATCTCATTCTGTCTTCAAATGTTAATGTAGTCTTCAGATCTGATTTGGACCTGGAGACTTTATAGTAAGAGCAATATTAATAGTTCTCAAACTTCTAATTATTCAGAGTGAAAATTCTGTGGACATGATATTGGGCAGTATAAAAATGGGATAATTTTCTTCAAGCTGGAAGCTACATATTGCTTATTTTCATGCCTCCTTTCCTTTTTCTTTTCCTCCAGAAAGTTATAAGACTTTTAATTAATATTTTTATTCTTAAGATTGTTTTTGGGAGATAAATGCAAATGTATTTAATATTACAAGTTTATTTATTTTATTTGTTCTACTTTTATGCTGATGAGAATAAATTTTTAAAAAGACAACAAAAAAAAACCTGAGCACTTTCTGTGATACAGACAGTCAAAGAATAAATGATGTGGCAAAGGTGAAGAATTCAAGCATTGCATTGCAGCAAGCGACTGGACCTCTTGGACATAAAACACAGGACCGAGCCACACAAACTGTTTGTGAAATTCCAAGACCTTCTCAATCAAGCAGGGATTCAGCTGACTTCCTTAAAAATGAGGTATTAAGAATTTCTTCTGTCTTCCCTCCCACGCCCCAAAATTGTGTTACAGTCATTAATCATCATAATTGTTAAACTATCTGGGTGTAGTCTTGGGGGTTACTTCAGCTGAGAAATCTGTTTGAGTTGGAAAATATTAATTATTATACTATAATTATAGTTCAGTACTTAGGCATGCAAAATAAATTTAATACTGCTTTCTCGATAGGGCAGTAATACAGTGCAGACTAACTCTTGTCTTTTACATCAGAGGGATTTTCATGAGGGAGCAAGGCCCTTCTTCTCCCCATCTCCCTCATCCCCATACATAAGAACTGCCAAAGACAATAGACTAGACTGTTAACTCAGACCCTTATTAATCTATCAATCATACCTGGATTTTTAGTTGGTGATGGCAAAAGTTGGGTAACAATTTGGTTATTTTTTACACTGGGTAACAATATATTCCTAGAGCTGGAAACCTGGTGTCATTTCCACTCTGAAATGGAAATGGCGTAGCAAAAAATGTTGGTATCTTGCCTTTCAAACTAACTGAATCACCTCTATCCACATTCTTCACTCGTTGACTGAGAATCAGACACAACTGACCCATCCCCAACAAACCTGTGCTCAGCAGTGAACGACAGCAAACGGTTTTTAAAGAGTTACTGTAATGGAGAAAGTTGACAGCATGCAGAAATACTAACAGAGCTCTTTTCTAACCTGATCATTTCAGCTTATTGAAGAAAATGAATGTCTCAAACAGGAACTAGCCAAAACCAAAATGGCTCTTGCTGAGGTCCAATTGGAAAAAGATACCCTGCTTCATCATATAAAGAAGATGAATGCTGATCATCGGTAGTACAGTGTTCTGTTGATGCAAGGCATCATCAACAGAACTTCAAGTCATGGTGGCATCTAAAATACTGTTCGTAAATTGCTGGAAGACAAGGTTGTTGTTCTTTTGGTCACAAAGTTTTTTCATTACGAACAAAATGTGAACTAGTAACTATTCCAAAATTACCATCAAATGAAACTTTTTTCAGCCCATTTTAAACTGAAATGACTTTGGAAAAAATTAGTTTATACTGTACTTTATTAATTTACTGAAGGAAAAAAAAATGATCATATCATCTACTTTGAATATTGTTAAAGGAGGTGTTATTTTAAAAATGTTTTCTGAAAAAAACTGGATGGCTCAGCAGTGAAAGAGAGTGCCTGGGTGCATTACAGAGTAAAAATGTACCATGTGATGTTAACAAACTGTACCTCTGTTTATTAAGATTATCTTGTTTTATTATTACCAGAGGTATGCAGGAGGTTACATTTGCACTATAATGATACGGGCTAAATCCTCTAGAATGGTATGGCTACAGAAAATTAAAATACCAGCCCTAAACTGGCCCTAAATTCATTGTAATTTGCCCAGAGAGGATTTTAGGAATAGTCCTCTGGTGCTATAGAGTTCCATATACCTTTCCATATGCACTCCTAAAATACCACAGTCAATGGCGGAGAATTTAAGTAAGAGGGCATACTACAGGGCTTTCCTTCTGCATGAAGGTCCACTGCATCTGTACAGCTGATGTAATTTAGACATTCACACTTTATTTTTCCTCTCTTTGTGATGAGGATATATCCCTGCAATAGGATCCAGCCCTTCATGAAAGGTGAGCTTTGAACTGTTTTGCATGTGTGTCTGATTTCTGCACAACTCATCAGACATGCTCAAGGATTTGGTCCAGTGTATTTAAATATGTAATGTCTTTGCTTGTGAGGAGAGGATGGGAATCCTACAGGGATTCATTAATTGTATATTGCTTTTTTTGATAAAAAAGCTGTAGAGAATCGTTTAATTACCCAATGAAATTGTGAGATTACATGAAATGTAATTATACAGTTAAATCATGGGTGATTTGTACAAATTGAACAATAAATTTCAGATAAAAACTGGTACAGATGAATAAATAAAAAAGCACAACACTGTAAAATAGAGAATATAAGAGTGTGCTAAACCATTTGGGAAACAACATACAAAAACATACAAAAAGCTGATTTTGCTTGGAGTAAAAATGAATAATTTAACTAGTGACCTTGAATCTGAGAAGTGAAAATTTTTTAATTGCTACCACAATTGTTTCTGCTCCATGGGATGTTTGAGGGAATTTTTATTTGTAGATATGCATAAAAATCTCAAAGTATTTAGTATCCTGTGGTTTGACTTTGCATATTCAGGCTGTCAAACTAGTTTTAATTAAAATGGTTTTCATTAAAACTTTTTGGAGGACACATAATTTACGCTGCTGAAAATAGTTATTGAAAGTATGTAGATTTTAATCAAGAGCTCTGCAGAAGAACTGGTTCAGGCACTATTTTAAAGCCTGCCTTATGAAAAAACCTAGTTGAAACTCCCTTTAATGCCCATGGAAGTCTTAATCTTATTATTCTGAATAAGATGAAAAAATATACACACAGCTGTTTCTAATAGAGAAACTAAATATTTATATTTAAAAAGGTACTTAAGACAACACAGTATTAAATGTGGGTAGTCCAATTTCACACAAATATGTCAGATTCATGGGAGGATTTCATCTCAACTGGTTGGATTCTGATTGGTACTGTTAAAGTCAGTAATTCTTACTTGGTTTATCCCTGCCAAGCTCTAGTTAGGATTATTCTGAAGAAAGGAATGTATAGATTGCTTAGTAGCATGTTGCTGGAATAATACATTGAGAATTGTTTAATTTTTAAAAAGAAATAAACAGCAATATCAATTGTCTGTCCTTATTATTTCACAAGCAACTACCTGCTTCTTTTGACAACCAAACACAAACCAAACCCAAGAACCCAAACAAGCTCTTCTCAGTACACTTGAAAGTATCGCTTCCTTGCACTTCATTATAACTGAATACATTTCTATTTTGGGGCAGTTTTGCAGTAATGAGCATCATCTTTGGACAGTTCAGAAGAGATAAATGTCCTTGGTTGTTGACTTGGCATTACTGAGGGTGGTAGTGCTGTGTCAC
This sequence comes from Chaetura pelagica, assembly GCF_000747805.2. Classification (NCBI taxonomy): domain Eukaryota; kingdom Metazoa; phylum Chordata; class Aves; order Apodiformes; family Apodidae; genus Chaetura; species Chaetura pelagica. Next base: position 8,419,212 of record NW_009952366.1, on the reverse strand, counting down.
TCTGAAATGAGTTTTGCTACTGAAAAGATGCAGAGTGTTCATTCGTTTATTAATGCTTGAAAGGACAAAGTTAAACTAAGCCTTAATAGGTTACACTAAAAATAGCACTTAAAGGCCTCCGTTTAAATACAAAGATTTATTTCATGCTGAGGGCTCTGCTAGTGTTCATACCCTCCATAAATCCTAGGTATGAAACGTGCACTGTCAGTAGAGCCTCTTGAGTGGATCGTCCCTTTTATTCTGCAACAAACTAAATGGAATACAGTTTGGAGAACTCGAATCTGTACAGAAAACTGACTCCAGAAGTCTTGCAGGCAAACTGTCACAAAGCTTTATTTTACATTTTC
>NW_009952366.1:8405533-8418826 GCF_000747805.2 Chaetura pelagica | reverse complement strand
TAGAAACACTGTTTTAATGTCTAATACAGTTTTCATGTTAGCACACTTTGAAGATGCTGTACCCTCTTCCAAGCTAGGTAATTGCATCATTCTGGCGTGCAGTGTTCCAGTTCTCAAAGTAACTCTTATCATTGTTGATATGCACCAATTTTCAATCAAAATTACGTGGCCTTCTAGAATAACTTCTAAAATACCTGTTGGAGAGGCAGCTTGGTAGAGATCATGCCTGTTCTCTGATGTTCCTGCTCCAGCTTCATCACAGTAGCTATTTCAGACCCTGGATTAAACTCACCATGGCTGTTGGCTCAGGGAACAATCATACAGGCTGGATGGGAATTTTTTTGTCTGTTTAAGTCTACTATTTTCTGGTCCCATTAGCTGTGTCTGTTTTTACACTGTCTCCCGTAGGACTTGATGTGAAGTCTTAAACTGGGATCATAATTGATCTCTGAAGGATGATTGGTAGCTACAGAACACTTCCTAAGTCTGACATGATAATGGTTACTTTATTCATAATACATTCATAATAAATGTAAGTGGAACATGATAATAAACGTTAGGAATTTATCAAGCATCTACAATTCAAAGAGTACAAAATGTGCAAATGTATTGCAGAAGCAAACTTCTTGCAGTAACCAGATTTCAGGTAAGTTACAATGGAGAATGGCTTCTGTATTTAAAAAAAATGTATGATATTGGTCTAGTGCTTAAAACATTAATCACAAAAGTAGATTTTTCAGCTCACTGTTGCTATCTGCAGCTTTTCAATAGTACTTCAGATTGTGATTCAGCTGTTGATATAAATCAATGTCTTTTTATCTATTGTAGGAACAAAAAAATTACCTCGCAAATATGTTCAGTAGCAATGAAATTGTGGGTGCTTGCTATGAAATCTACTAATTCATCCCTCCTGGTAGGGTTTTTTTTGCCCTGCAACACAACCCTATCTTTTTTTTTTCTTTTTCCTTCCAACCCGTGCCACTCCAGTCTTGCTGACTACCTTTTGAGTAGTAGCCTCTTTTCCTCTGCCTCAGTGAACATACCTGCCATTGTGAACCTCGTAGGTGGCTCTGCAGTGCTGAAGCACATCTCCAGTGGATTGATGCAAACTTCCAATGGTGCAGACAATCTGTTCTAGGCTGGACTCTACTCAGTTTTGTGGTAGGGTACCCCCTGATCTTTTATTTCTATTAAGGGCATGGAATGTGAAAGCAGTGCAAAGATCATATTAATCACTCTTAAGGAATGCAAAAAATGTATGGTGGAAGGCTAGGTATAGTGTGGAGAGCATAATGCATGAAGTGGTTAACACAGTTCTAGGGCTGAGTATGTTAGAAACCACCACAATTTGACTAAAGTTAGATAATTGGGAGACTCCTGCACAAATGAGCAAGCACTTCAGAAGTGGTAGTCTGAGCCACTTAAGTGCAGAACAAAGAATAACCCTCTGAGCAGCTTATCTGTGGAACAAACCTGGATGTTTTCACGGTGTCTGCAAACCTCAATACACCATTACCACGGAACATGCAACCATCATAAATACTTACAATGTAATCATAATGGTTTGCTAGCTGTTTAGGTTTTTGAGCACTGGAAAGTACTTTTTCACTGAAGTCTACCATAGTTAATCTTTTACCAATAAGAAAAACAGCGCTTAACCCGTTCTCAGAATTACGAATTTTTCAGTCATTTTTCTTTTAAGCAGCAAGAAAAGACGGTGAGCGGCGCTCTCCTCACCTGGCCACCACTAGGTGGCAGCCCGAGAAGTCACTTGTGGCTTCGTTTCCTTGAGGGCACCAGATTGTCCTTGTTTCTTGACTCTTGAGCAGTCTCATTAAACTAGAAAATGTCCGGATACAATTTGGGGGATTTATAAACTTTTGATGATTAGCTTCATAATATGATTTAAATCAGGATTTTTCACTTTCAATTTAGATAGCTTATCTTTGTTTCTGCTGCCTTCTGTAGAGCATATTAATTTTGTCCTCTTTAAATAAATTGTATTAACTGCATGAACATTATTAGGAGACTTTATTCCCCCTTTTAGTTTTAAATATATCTTAAAAACATTTTTGCACATATTGTCCCTTTCATAGCAAAATGTTTATCATGTTTGTAGGACTTCATCTGTTTAAAAGTTCAGGAATTTTTTCTGTTTTTTCTGTCACTGCATAGATGAACAACTCCACCTCGATACAATAATAATTATTTTTTTTTCTCAGTTTCTTTGCTAAATAGAAAAAAAACCCTGATTTTAATTTACATATTTTCAGTAAAGGATATAGAGGTTTCCTGTGTTTCTTTGGGGATAACCAAATTAATTCCTTTACAAATGCTGACCTTACTGATCTTCACCAGATGAAAATATAATAAGATAGTTTATATTAACACTATGGTGTGTGGTAAGTGATTTGGAGTAATTTCTTTTTATATACTGATTGGCTTTTCAAACCCTTACAGGCAGAATGACTAAGCACAGAGAAGAGCAAACTATATAAAATTAACTGTAGGAAAGGGGTCGCTTTATTTTTGTCAAATAGTTAGAGAAAATAGCATAGAAAGCAGATGTCTTTTCATTCCTCCGGAATCTTAATGTGTTTTTCTCCTTCCGCTTATTTTTAAATTTAATTCTAATAAGAGACTGCAGTTGAGGATAGGTATGGTGAAGAGTTTCAGGTATCATCCTGCAATGCCACATACCAAGAACATGTTGCAGAGTTTGACAATATGCTGGACACGAACACAATCTCAGCCACTTTTATAAAAATATGCTATCCTCTCCAAGCATTTAATTTCTTATCTAGGAGTAATGTAAGAAATACGGTAAATTGCAGTCATTGAGCAATTATTTAAAGCAGTATCAGAGCTATTTTCTTTAACTGGATCCTAAATCCTTCCAATTTGCTAACAGCTGGAAATGTAACTCTTACGGAAAACTGCAAGTTAAGTTTCCAGCTTATATTCATCTGAAGATATATCCAGGAGTGGTCATGACCTGCATACTGAGGCTTTAAACCTTCCTTTGCAATTATTATAAGTATTTTCAGCTTATGCAACAGAAAAGTATTCCTTCAAAGTCATAATATTAAGATTTAAAAATAGTCCTTGAAATGGGACTTGACAAAATATTTCAACAGGCAAAGACAACATAGAGTTAATATCTTTTGCTTTTTCATTATGCAAAACATGTCCCTGATTTAGCTACTGTAAGTCACTGCTGTTAGGAAAGAGGAAAAAGGGATGGTATTTGAAATAAGTGTAGGGGAAAAAATACATTACAATGAATTCTGGGCACCTTATTCACAAACAGTTGTTCCTATCTGGCTGAATAGTTGTCATCCTTAATGTCATCATGGCTGCCTTTAAATCTATAGCTACTGGAGTCAAAATCAAGATGTTTATGTCATGGCAATTAGTAATGTAGAGGCTATAGATGTTGGGGTTTTTTGTTTTTCCATCTGGTGATAGAAACTTGTACATGGAGCAACACCATACTGTATGTAGTGGCAGACTACCAACTGACAAACACTGCCATTTGAGTATCATTGCCATCATCTCCCACTTTGCTGATGTCCTCTCACTTTAAGGACACCTGGAAACTGCTTGTGCCAATCAAGAGAGCCTACATAAAGTGAAATCACAAGCACACTTACAGGCTGGGTAGAGAAGAGCCCTGAGGAGAAGGACGTGGGAGGCTGGTTGATGAAACCTCAACATGAGCCGGCAATGTGTGTTTGCAGCCCAGAGAGCCAACCATGTCCTGGGCTGCACTGAAAGAAGTGTGGCCAGCAGAGCCAGGGAAGTGATTCTCCCTCTCTGCTTCACTCTTGTGAGACCCTGCCTACAGCACTGTCTCCAGGTCTGGAGCCCCCAGCATGAGGATAGGAGCTGTTAGAACCAGTCCAAAGGAGGGGTAACAGTTTTAAGCCAAAAGAGGGTAAACTTAGACATTAGGAAAAAATTCATTACTGTAAGGGTGGTGAGACACTGGTACAGGTTGCCCAGAGAAGTTGTGTATGCCCAAGAAGTATTCAAGGCCAGCTAGGATGGGGGTTTGAGCAATCTGCCCTAGTGCAAGGTGTCCCTGCACATGGCAGAGAGATGGGAACTAGAGGATCTTCATGTCCCTTCCAGTCCCAAACATTCTATGATTCTATGAATACCAGGATAGTTGTATCAGATGGTGTGCAACCTCGCTCACAGTCCTATCCTGAGATCTGTCAGAAATGGGCTTGTCAGAAGAATCTGAGGTTCTGAAGCACTGGAGGTGAAGTTACCAGCTGAAGTTAGCTGAAGCCCCACATACCTAGAAAAGGATGAGGCAGAGCTGCAACTCAAACATGTCATAAACACAATGCGCATTTTCACTACAACCACACTAATCTTCCCTATGAGAAATAGAAAGTGATATTAAAGAAGAGATGGAAGTAGAAAAGATAATTTTTATGAAAGGAAGTTTAACAATTGTGGCAAGAGAGAAATGCGTAATAAATTAAGCCATGCTGAATACTAAATCAGGTGGTATGAGTATTTAGATCCCATGAACACATGTATACACAATGTACATTAGATCAGGTACATAACAAAATGTACAAAAAGATTCAAAATATGTAGAAAGATGATTTGATGTAGAAACAATCCTACCTGAAACAAAAGAAATTGACTTGGCTTCTACAGCAAATCTGTGTTTTGCTGAATCAGCTTCAGTTACACGAGTGTCATGGATACGCTGGCATTTCTGTAATCCTCTCTGTTAGAACCAGTCCAAAGGAGGGGTAACAGTTTTAAGCCAAAAGAGGGTAAACTTAGACATTAGGAAAAAATTCATTACTGTAAGGGTGGTGAGACACTGGTACAGGTTGCCCAGAGAAGTTGTGTATGCCCAAGAAGTATTCAAGGCCAGCTAGGATGGGGGTTTGAGCAATCTGCCCTAGTGCAAGGTGTCCCTGCACATGGCAGAGAGATGGGAACTAGAGGATCTTCATGTCCCTTCCAGTCCCAAACATTCTATGATTCTATGAATACCAGGATAGTTGTATCAGATGGTGTGCAACCTCGCTCACAGTCCTATCCTGAGATCTGTCAGAAATGGGCTTGTCAGAAGAATCTGAGGTTCTGAAGCACTGGAGGTGAAGTTACCAGCTGAAGTTAGCTGAAGCCCCACATACCTAGAAAAGGATGAGGCAGAGCTGCAACTCAAACATGTCATAAACACAATGCGCATTTTCACTACAACCACACTAATCTTCCCTATGAGAAATAGAAAGTGATATTAAAGAAGAGATGGAAGTAGAAAAGATAATTTTTATGAAAGGAAGTTTAACAATTGTGGCAAGAGAGAAATGCGTAATAAATTAAGCCATGCTGAATACTAAATCAGGTGGTATGAGTATTTAGATCCCATGAACACATGTATACACAATGTACATTAGATCAGGTACATAACAAAATGTACAAAAAGATTCAAAATATGTAGAAAGATGATTTGATGTAGAAACAATCCTACCTGAAACAAAAGAAATTGACTTGGCTTCTACAGCAAATCTGTGTTTTGCTGAATCAGCTTCAGTTACACGAGTGTCATGGATACGCTGGCATTCCTGTAATCCTCTCTGCTACCTTTACTACTGGTGTAGGTCAGTATGCTATTGTGTTCTTAACACATTTTTGTTACATTTAATATTGTTTGTGCATGTTTCTGACTCTGAGATCTTAGCTTTAACTTAGCTGCTGAATTAAAATTAGTAGGGCTCTTTGCCAGGGGATGCTAGTCATCTTCAGATAAATAATAAGAATAAATCAAATGAATTGGCTGGTTTAGCTATAGACTTTACCAATTATTACTTTTGACCAAAATCTATTGTATTGTCTGAAGGCTGAAAATGAGTTGTCACATTAGCAAAAAAATTACTCATGCTAATATTTTCCTGCATAATCCAGTTATAAAAGAGATAAATGAGATTTAGAAATTAACTGCATAACCACGTCCTCTCGTGCAAAAAAATAGCAATAACTTTCTTCCCTAGGCAGTAAAGGATTAGCTTTCAAATTTTAATAAACACTCTAGAATGCTGTTTTGTGGGGCTTGGAGAAGTAATTAAGAATGAAGAACCTTTTTACTGTTGGGCTAACTGAATAAAATATGCCAGGGACCCTACCTAATCTTGTGCTAGGAGCAAAATACCAGCTTCATAAAATCACTATCTCTGACAAATTTGGTATCAGTTGTTCCTCCTAGCATATAGCAGAAGTACCCTCAACATTAGAATCACTGTGTGGTTGTGTGTGTACTGTACAAAAACAGAGAGGGCAATACTCTGTGTATTTAAATTCACATGTGAAGACTACATTAAACTACGCTCTTACACAAGGCAGGAACCCGAGTCAAGATAGATTAGCAAGATGATGAGCAAAGCTCACCTACCTCTTGCTTGTGCTGTGTTGCTGTCAGTGTGCACACACAGGGAGCAGTCTCCAGGCTAAAAGGTAATTTCTCAGAATAAAAGCACATGCAACCAACCGTAACACAAAGCAACCCTATACCAATTCTAAATAAAAATGTTTGAGAGAAAAAAATAGATAAATGCATTTTAAGCCTGTCCTCTGAAAATTTCATTGTGTTTCCCTAGTTTTTGTTTAGGAAAAAATAATGGATGATGGTTTTATATTTATATTTTCCATACCACTTATGATTTTATATGTGTCTCTTATATCTCCCTATGGTAGGAATTTTTTTAAAGCTGAAGTGGCCTAGTCTATTTAGGTTATATGAAGGCTGTGCTATACATCTGATTATACCAGTTCTCCTTTTCTGTACCTTGCTTAGTTCTGATGTAATCTTTTTGAAACAAGGCAAACACAGTGGTTTTATACATTGACATAACAATGCTCATTTCTGTTCCTAATAATTCCCAATTATTTTATTTGCCATTTTGATTACCATACAGCATTAAACATAAAACTTCATAGAAATATCCAAAATAACTTGAGATTACAGGGATGTAACAGCAGTTTTGCAGCTATTAAAGGGAAATCCAAAATCTCCCTCCTGTGCTGCAACAGAGAATTATTTTCTTTTGTCAATATTGTATTTTACTGTCTACTAGAACAATACCTTGATGTGCTCTTTCATACTCAGTTTTAGTTCAAGCTATTCTGAAACCTATTGTTTCACTTGAAAACTTTGTTACTTCACTTTATACTCTCTTCAGAGAGTCTTTGTGAGTTTGATGGATAGTGCAGGTCCTAGGAGAGACCTCTCTACACAGCTGTCCTGACAGCTCTCACCATTGTGAAAACCAGGCATTCCTCTATATTTTTCCCCTCCTTTAACCAATTGTCCATTCATGAGAGAATTGTCTCTCTTTCTTAACAACAGGTTAGCTTCTTTAAAAGTATTCAGTACAGACCTTGTCAAAAGCTTTTTGAAAGCTAACTGCAATCCACTGATTTAATTGCCATTTTTCATATGCTCTTTGACTCCATCAAAAAAACTCTGATACACAAGACCAGACTTGCTTTTCCAAAACCTGTACTGAATCTTCTCTATTGTATGTAGCCAGATGGCTACCAATTTTCCAGGCATGAAAATTAGACTCAGTAGTTCTCAAAATTCCCCTTCAAGACCCTTCAAAGTTACTTGCATCACATTTTCATCCTTGCACTCATCTAGTACCAAAGCCAATTGAAAACAGTAGCTTCCACCTCATGATTTTAATGTCAGGAGTGTTTGGTTTTAGGTTCCTTCAGACTCTTTGGAGGATTTAATCTGGTCCAGACAAGTTGGTTTTATTCAGTGGTTTGTTTAAGAAGAGCTTTTCTTATAGGACTGTAGCTTGAGTTTACCTTTTGGATCTGATCTGTAAAGAAAGGCCCTGATAGTTGAAAGGACAATCACTTTTTCACCACAAATAGTTATGTTCACTCAAAAAGAACTGGCCAGACCCAAGAATCCAGTGCAAAGTTAGCTAGCTGCATCATTTTTGTTAACTATCAAATTCAGAATTTGCAAAGATTTGGTAAATTACAGCTAGTAAGAGAAGTAGTGGAAGATTGCTTTTCATTGTATATTTGGCAGCACTATATCCATTGTATCAATTTGTTTTTTGAGAAAAAAAACCAAACCAACACTAACAGTGCTTTGTATGTTTGCTTCCATGTTACTTCCCACTGCAACATTAATAATAAATTTCTCAATGTCAGTTATTTCCTCTTCAGGATGTCTTCCTATTATTCCTAGTTGTATGAATCTCTTACCACCCAGCTGTCTGAGATTTATACCTTTTAAACATATATAGACAGTTCTGAGCCTTCCCACATCACTATCTAAATATGTTCTATTTTCTTCTGTCTGCATGATTCATTTCCAGTAACTACTCTCTCTTCTAGACCCAGTGAGGTCTGAAGCTCTGTGATGCACAGCAGCACAGTTGGAATTTCAAATACATTCTGCATTATTGGTTATCATAACATGTATCCACAAGCATAAACCTACCCAAATGATGTATGATGAGCATTTGCTCAACCAGTTCTGTTAATCCTGAGAAGTGATTTACCACTACATCTATTCCTATGTAAATGTTGCTATTAGTAGAGACACAAACAGAATGGAACCACTGGCAGAATACCTCTAGCTACTCTGTCACCTTAGAGTGCACCAGCTCCCCTGTGGTGGTATTCCTGTATGCTTCTGTTCAAGAGCCAAGGATAACATTTGGACCCAATTTTAACAGCTGCCTGTACTTTCAGTTGCAGCCCCTCATCACTAGTACGTTTCAGCTGAGATTTCTCTAAGATCCTTCTTTCAGGCAGGCAAAATCTGATGTGTGGGCCATGTTGTACATATCATAAAGGGAAGACAAGAAGGGGAAATGATTTTAAAGTCCGAAAGAGGTTACAACATATTAAAGGTAGAAACAAGTTATTTTGTTATCGCAACAAGCATTAGGCAGTACAGGCAAAGGTTTAATACTGTATTGTATCTGTCAGCACACACTGGATATGGGCACCTAATCAGCATGCACCAGCTTGCATTCACATTTGATTCTGCATTTCTCTTTAACGCATGAAGAATAATCTGAGCCATATTTTGATAGCAAACTGATGTAAACCTATGACAGAGCAGAAGGATTGAATGAATAATTACACTGCTAACCCCACCGGCTGTCACACGAGAAATACATGTAAAAAAAACGTATAGATGTACCAGTTAATCTTAGCATTTGCCATCGGAGTGAAATGGCAACTGCACTAGAAATGGCATGGCAGACAGATTTGACTTACAGTCAGTACTATCCCATCACTGCTTTCTGGAGGCTCAGCTCTCCAGCACAGACACAACCTGCAGCCTGTGTGCCCTAGAGACTTCCAAGCATTGGGATGTTACAGCCCTCTGGGGAACACACCACACTCCCCATGGTATGTTCAGATGACTCTGCAGGTCAGTGTCTGGGTGACAGACTAATAGTTTAATTTCTTGCTCTTCTTCAGTGTGTTCAGAGCCCCATGAGAATGATGTAGTGGGGTCAGCCAGTGCAAATGCTGATACAGCACCTTGCTGCTGTGCAACATTACTAAGGGACCACTTCCTTCCATGTTCTTTCCATTACAAATTTACACCATGACATTTCTGAAAGCAAGTGTTTACAACAACTGTGATCTAGCCAGAATTCTACGGTCAGAGATAGGATTGTTGGGGATAAGTAATAAAAAATGCCTTTTTCCTTACGTGTTACGTTAGGTTCCACTTAATCTGATCAATGCAAGTATTCATGTGCTCTTTTGAAACCCCAGCACTCTTGGTGTTTTTATATTCTCTGTGAGTTGGTTTAGTACCTTCAGTTTTTATCATTTTCTTTTACAGTGGAGGAGGATGTCACTCCTTTAGCATATTTCAGTGGCAAGAACTAAACTAAGCAGCTGGTGAGTATTGTGGTGCATCCCACTTATCTCAACTGAGGACCTGTCCACTGATCTGAGCAGATCACTGAGGAAGGGTGATGTCCATCTGGGTTTCACCCTAACAGGGACCCAGGACATGATGGGCATTCACGCCTGGCACCAAGGGCTCAGATGTGCTCCTGGGACCTCCACTTTGCGCTTATCCTCTGAGTCTGATGTTTAGATATCTCCTAAATGAGCAGTGCAAACACATGGTTGTCTGAAGTTCACTGTGCCTTTTTTACACTATGTGTATAGCCCGTAGAGAGCAAAAGACAGTATCAATCCTGGAAAACTGTTGCCACCTAGGTGCATGAGAAATAACACTATTTTGGGCACTTTGTAGCTTTTGTCCCTGACTTATCATGGGTATACAAAAATAAGAATAATAATCAGGTCAATTCAATGCTAATTTATTTTCTACTGCCCAACTGATCTGATAATTTATTCTAGTATTTTGAGCTCTCTCTTAGAATATCCCTCAGAATTTGTAATAGGGATCTTAGACATTCCTTATATCTTTATATGAGAAAATTGATAATATACAGTCCTGAAATATGTTAATATGTTTGCTATTCTACACAACTATTTTTAAGATCACAGATTTGTTTTTTTTCAATACTTGCAATTCAGTTTTTCTTATATCTTCTGTACTTCTGCTTGAAAATGGAGAGGGGAAAGTCACAATGTTAGAAACCACCCATTTAGTTTGCCTTTAAGTATGGGAGGCTACAGTAGGAGGAAATTAAGAAGTTGTCACCCTGAAATGAGAACAAAGCCAGGTGATAACTGCAATGTAAAAACATTAAGGAAAGTTCCTGCTTATTACAGTCAGGCTCATTCCTTTCAAATTAAAAAAGAGATAAAGAATTTCTAGGTAGGATAACTGCTTTCTCTGGTATTTTAGAAAATGGAAGAAAACAGAAGGTAAGGCATATGTTGTGTTAAGAGAAATCTCGAGATTGAAGCTGTGATGCCACTTACACACTGACAGCTGCAGTGGTCATAACTTAAAATGTCTTCGCAAATACTAAAATCGTATAATCGAAATTCTGCTGTGGTATGAAACAGCACTGCCCAAAATGCATACAATGTTTTTAAAGATCTCTTGGCTGTTTTATTTTTCTCATCTGTAACTGCTGCAAATTACAAAGCTACATTTCTATGCCTAGTTAACTTATTTATCATACATATAATTTTTAGCACTCCACAGTGTTGTTCTGATCTTACCAAGAACAAAGAATGTAAGACACTTAAAACCACAAAAGAATCCACCTGATCTAATAGGTTTGACCATTTACATTCAACTCAGTCTTGGCATGTTTTTTTGATTCCTACAGTCCACCATCAATTTAATCTCTGGAAAGAGACCAACCCATGCTCTGAGATCTTTGCTTCAGTAGTCCTTAGAATTTACCCATGTTTAACCCTTCCATTACCTGGTGCTGCTTAAATTCCTTTTTACTTTTCAGACTGATGGAATAACTGTTTTCTGCTCTGTTTGCTAACAAAACTAAATCCTCTGTTTGGCCTTTTCAGTTTCGTGGGGCATTACACTGATGGGCTTACTGGGGTGGTTTGAGCCTCACTACATTCATAAAATCTTCCTGAATCTGCTGGCTACTCCATTGATACTTCTATCCTGACTCTCCATTGTGTTCCACAACAGCTTTCTGGATGATCTTTTCAATTAGAGCACAGCCTTGAGATTATATTTTCCCAAGAAGCATTATGTAACATTTATACTGAGTTATATTTGCCATCTGCTGATCCAACCCCATAAACAATCCAAATTCTTAAAAACCTGAGTTTTCCTTAGTATCTGCTTCTAATCTAACTTTTCACAAGTGCCAGGTTTGTGCACATACCCTTGCTTTGCCATTAGCTCTTCACAGAATACTGGCAGCTCTTCAGAGGCTCTCAGTAAACTTGAAGACATCTGCTCATGCAGAGGATATATGTGAGAAGGTATTTATCAGGCAATGCATGAGATCGCATACAAAATCAGATGCAAGACATGAATAAAGGGATATTATGGCTACTTTAACAGAAAACATCAAGAAGCTTCAGAATTGAGGGGTATTCTTAGCTCATGGCTAACTTATTTGGAATCAGTTAATGATCAAGAAAATTACATTTTCTAGCTAAAAGAATAGATACTATATTATTGATGCGGACAACAGGTCTTACGAGGAGAGGCTGAAACAGCCGGGGCTGTTCAGCCTGGAGAAGAGGAGACTGAGGCCAGACCTCATTGCCCTCTACAACTACCTGAGAGGAGGTTGTAGTGAGGTGGGTGTTGGACTCTTCTCCCTAGTGACTAGAGATAGGACAAGAGGAAATGGGGTCAAGTTACACCAGGGGAGGTTTAGACTGGGTATTAGGGAAAATTTCTTCACAGGAAGAGTGGTGAGGCATTGGAACAGGCTGCCTAGGGAGGTGGTGGAGGCATCATCTCTGGAGGTGTTAAAAAAATGGGTGGACATGGTGTTTTGGGAGATGGTTTAGCTGTTAGGGGTTGTAAGGCAGGTGGTTGGACCTGATGATCTTGAAGGTCTTTACCAACCTTGATGATTCTATGTTTCTAAGTATATTGGAACAACAGATGTACATTGATTTTTTTTTTTTCCTTTGTAAGAGAAAATTCAACCCAGAAAGAAATTTCCATTGATTTTTAAGAGATGAAAACTGTTTAATTAGGTAATAAAAATAAGAAAACACCTATAAAACTGACAAGGACCAAACCCAATCATTTGTGAAATCAACACAGATCTTTCCACCAACTTGAACGTACCACAGCTCTGCAGTAATTAACACTCTCTCTGAAAACGTAACATCGAGGCCCTGCCTACCACAGTGTGATTTTGCCATTGCTTGAGCTTTACACCGTGTGAGCACGGTTCTCAGGAGAGTGCCACTGATCTCTGGGGGGGAACTCAGACCCTCAGAGGGGTCTATTTGCTTGTTCTACCTGTGATTCCACAACCACAAATCACTGAGCAGGAACACGGAGCTGCCATTTGTCTTCACACGTGCACACAACATCACCTGGTGAGTTACACAAGGATGTAAGTGCCTATGCTGGCTGGCACCGAGTATTTTCAGCACAGCTTGTAGGAACTCGGAAAGCCATGAGGAATGATTAATGCTGGGATTAATGGTGCTCAGAAAAGTCATAGAATTGAAAAAGGTCATACAGTTACATGTTTGAAACATGTAACAGAACAGGGAATGACTGAAACTGACACCAAACGTATTCAGTCATACCCCTCCTCCTTCGAAACGTGACAAAGCCACAACCCCGGCGTGTGACGGGCGTGAGTGACCCCGCCCGCCCCGCCCCGCAGCTCTCTC
>NW_009952366.1:8381129-8404915 GCF_000747805.2 Chaetura pelagica | reverse complement strand
GGGGGGAGGTTCTTTCTTGGCCTCGTCCTCCCCCCTCTTCCCTTCCACACTCCACCCAGAAATGATCCAGTGAAACTAGGAGGAGGTGATTCTCCTCCTCCCTCCTGCTGCTGCTCCTGCTGGTCTGGAAGGGACTGCAGGAATCCCTGCTCCGCTGTGAGGCAGGGGCTGGGGAGGGGAGGTCGTTCTGTGCAGCCAGGGGGCCGCTGTGGCCCGGGTGGAGCCCTCCCGGTGCGCGGGTCCTGACCATGGGGAAGGACCAGGAACTGCTGGAAGCTGCTCGCACTGGGAATGTGGCTCTGGTGGAGAAACTCCTCTCTGGGAGGAAAGGAGGGATCCTGGGCAGTGGATCTGGAGCTATTCCCTTATCAAGCTTACTGAGGTAGGGACATCGTTCCCCATCGGATGCTGGGGATATTAACCTCTTCTTCCCTGTCATCGTCATCGCACCTCTCATCTTCATTTCCTTTCCTGCATCCTTCATAGTAACAATACATCGTTCACTCTCTAGCCAAGTACAAGTGTGCCTGTGTTTAAAGTCACAGGCAGTCATTTTATTAATGTAGTGATACAGAATTTGTTGCCTTCCATGCGTCAGGAAGGTACTTGTTCATTCTGTTGCTAGCTGTGGTGCAGAACTTGGGTTTTTATTGCTGGGCTAATATGCACATTATACTAATTACTCATCTTCCCTTTGATATTTCATCTTCAAATTACTACTTTTAATCGGAGATGGAAGCATTTATCACAGACAAGGCATTGCATTGTGAAATTATGTACAAAAAGCCATCACTTCACCCCATACTCTCATCCATAGTTGCTACCCTCACTTGCAGAAGAAATGAGGCATGCTGTAGTAACAAGCCTATAAACCAAAGAAAGGGAATATTTTATTATTATTTTTTTAATGAATGACCATCAAGGCATAGGTGTAAAACTTAGGGAGCAGGTTAGGTAATAGCAGCATTACTTTCAAGGTACCTGGGTTTAGTGGAGTGAAACTGGGTTACTGGCCATGTTGGGTGAAAGGACTTAACTTTAGACATTAGTCATATCTTGGGTATTCTACAGCATGGCTTTGATGTTCAGTTTCATCATGCTCTTAAGTGAGAGCATTATCACAAGCATTTATGACATTTTACAGTACTCAAACACAGAAAGGTCTGCAACAGACAGTCCAGTGTTCAATAATACACTGGGAATAGCAAAAGAACACTGAAACACTGGTGAGCTAGAACTTAAATTAATTGAGTTTTTGTTATTTAGTTAGCTTTTTTTTTTTTTTTTTTTTTTTTAGAAAAGGTCTAGAGAAATGGAAATAGCTTAATTGAAAAGATATTTCTTATTCTATAGCCAGTACATCCTCATCAATATATTTATATTATTTCAGTAATAATTTCAGAAAATTTTGTGTAACTGCTGGAATTATACCTGTTTATACTATATTATAAAGTCTTGTTACTTTGAAGCTGGTTTTAGTGCTGTAAACAACAACAGTTGAGATATTCATACTTTAACAAAGTTGTATGGTACAACCTACTAGTTCAATTGGCTATTGCGCTATGGTTTAATTACAAGCCCATTGACCAAAATCAAAACACACAGTTCAATTGCTTTTTGTGCTGTACTTGAGTAGACTGCTTAACAAGGAGTATGCCAGATAATTGGTTGAATTTAAAATATGAGGCTTCTTAAAATGTGATAACTTGGGTTTTTTTGTAAGTACAGAAGTAGGTTCACTTCAGTACAATGACTAGCCATTTATAATCCAGTTCTACTGCGTGATTTGTGTAGTGACTTTCTTCAGGGCTAGTGCCTGTGCTTTATTTTTGCACTGTTACATTCATGTTGTGTATCGTAAGTTCTGTGTATCCAGAGGGAGTGTACTTGCTTGTGTTTTTCTTTTTTATTAAACACTGTTTAAACAGTGTTTTCGTTTGTTTAGACAGAACACATTGACCATGTGTTTTGTATATACAGATGTGTCATGAGAGTCATAGTTTGTTACTCAGAATTTAAGTATCTTAGGTTGTAAAGTCAACTGTAGGTTTTCCTTTTGTTTTGTTTTTGTTTTGTGTTTTGTCTTTTTTTTTTTTTCTGGAAGTACACTTAGCATGGAAAGAGGTAAAGCAAAATAAAGCAGCTACTGTTTTATTGATGATTTTTCTTACTACTGTTATAAAGAATGTCTGTGGCTTCTGGACATACAACTTCAAACACTAAAAGTAAAAATACATTTTCAAATAATTCAATAATGCATAAACATTCATAATCTAACACAGTATTGAACATAATGCTTTTTAGAAGGAATCTTAGTAATGTAATTGACTTCACTAGGCATATTCAAAGTAGAAGGTACTGTGCATTGTAAAAAGTGTTTTCAATAAATAATTACATGTGCTAGGTATTTTAACATACCTTTTCCTGGAGAAGTTGCATGATCTAACTGCTGCCAGTAATTATGAATTCAATCCAGAATGACATGCAAGATTAAGGTTGGATATAACTTGCTACAGAACACATGAAGATAGAAGAAGGTACTGAAAGGGAGTCATATGAATGTCTTGATCCAGTTTAGGAAATCAGCACTTACTGAAAATAGCAAAGTTGTAGAAAAGCTATAATTGTACACTAGAATAAAGTTTGAGGTTGGGGTGATCTAAAGATTTTTTAATAGAAAGCCAATTGAAGTAGCTTACTAGTACAGCTACACTAGTATTTTTTGTATAAAGTTTATTAGACTAAAAACTGCTTTTAAGGGTTATAATAAAAAGAAAGCAGCAGAAAAAAATATAAGAACATTTTTTTCTTCTTTTTATAGAATCTTTAGGAATCATTGTGTTTGACAGTGACTCCTGCTGTTTCATTGATCATTATTACTTAGTTCTTAAAACGGTGCCCCAGATCTGTATCTGTCCTACTCTGGTGAGAAAGGTCCATCTTGCTTTTTCTTCTTTTGGTAATACTCTTCCTATCATTAAGGTTGGAGAAGCCCAAGTCTTTCAGCATATAAATGGACTAACATTGTACTTGATATGTTCATCTGAGTAGCAGTACACTTTCATTCAGATTTCTAAGTACTGGAGACAACTCAGAAAAAGAAAAGGCTTGGAGCCATGGAGGGTTTAGCCACATAAACTGAGTTGTCTCTTTTTTTCTTTTTATTTTTTTAATTTGATTTGCAGTAATCGTGTGCTTTTTAAATGAAATTCACATTTTTAAATGAAATTCACAATGTACAAATGCACGTGGATTGTTATTTGAATGAAGGAACAAACTATCTGAGCTCTGATCTCCTGTTTACATTTTTGTAACAATTTTTTCTGACTTATGGAGTAATAGAATCACAGAAGGGTTAAGATTGGAAGGGACCTTAAAGATCATCAGGTTCCAGCCTCCCTGCTATGAGCAGGGACACCTCACACTAGACCAAGCTGCACAAGCCTCATCCAACCTGGCCTTGAACACCTCCAGGGAGGGGACATCCAGAACCTCCCAAGGTAACCTATTACAGTACCTTACTGCCCTCATGGTGAAGAATTTCTTCCTAATATCTAAACTAAATCCACCCTCTTCCAGCTTAAAACTATTACCCCTTGTCCTATCATTATGAGTCCTTGTAAATAGTTCCTCCCCAGCTTTCCTGTAACCCCTTCATGTAGTGGAAGGCCGCTACAAAATCTCCTCAGAGCTTTCTGTTCTCTAGCCTGAATAGTCTCAATTCTCTCAGCCTGTCTATCTTAGTGTACACTCTTAGTGTATTTTATGGCACTTGGGGGGAACAACAGGGCAAGCCTTTGTATAGTTGTCTTATATTTGAACATTGATGTTAATTGTAGAGTAAATTATCTAATTGTTACACAGCTTTAAAAAGTTTAGGAAAAAACATTGTTCTGGAAGGCTTTTTGAGCACACATGCAAAATATGTGATTGAATTCCTGTGAGGATTTAAATGTATGCTTAAAGCAGAGCATGTGCAAAGTGCATAAAAATGATAAATACTTCATTAACAGGTCATCTACACCCCAGTATCTGTAATAGATACAGATTAAGACCTCGTGCCCAAATTGATTCATTTAAAGAAATGACAACAAATCAGTGATGTTTGACTGTATGGGCCATATAACTTTTTTCAGTTCAGGAGAAGCTTTGAGAGGTCCTGGGTCCATTTTTGGCCGCCTACTTCAACTGACATACTTTGGAATATAAAGATAGTGAGTGAGTATACTGAGGGTGGATTCCAGGAATGCAGAAGTTAGCATAGAGCATAGCAACATACCAGAGCAAGTATAATCCATAGTAAACACCTGGCATGGAGTAATATCGTTGCTTAAACCTAGATATCTTGGGGTATTTTACATGCCCGTGAGTTTTTGAGCCATTTGCATGGGCTGATGGACTTCTAACAAAGAACCATGGAGATGTGGAAATAATCTAAATTCCAGGTGGGATATACTAGGACATCTAAAGCTGTGTTACTTATGTGTAGGCTACAGTCTCCAACCCAAAACATTAGTGCAGGGCTGAGATCTGTCTTTTTACTGTGAATCAAGGGTATTTTAAGACACGTCAGTAGACATTCAGAGTTTAAAAGACTGAAGTGTAAGGGAGGTGGCTTTTCTCTGTTGTTTTGTTGTGTTGTTTTTTTTTGGAATTCCACTTCCAGGAATTGGCATACGTTAGTATATTAATTATGTTTCATATATTAAAAAACCCCACATCTTTTAGGTGTGTGTGATTGCAAAGAGAATATTGACAGACAGATCTTTAAAATATTTTGCAGGCTTTTGTATTCTTCCAGTATAAACACAAAAGCTTGAGAGTGAAATCCCACAGTCCCTCTAACTGAATGTATCATTCTATACCTGTATCCCAAATCATGTAAATGTATGTTAAGCAATTCAACACGTGGAAAGAGTAGATTGTTTCTAACAAACCTGTTATTTTTAATGTACTTAATTTTATTATCTCTGTAGGTATATAACATGTTTTTATTGACTAATCAGTTTCTTATTATTGGCTAGAAACAGCCTTAGTTTCTTTTCGAGTGGAGAAAAATTACTTTGAAGATTTTAATGTATCACAGAGACATTATCTCATTTGCCCACTTGCAGTCATCCACATGCCTTTTGCCCCTTTATATTTTACAACCTAAAGAATTATTAGTTCTTGATCAAATGCTATTTTTTAGCATTTTTAAACTTTACATGTTAAAAGAGCTTTGGGTTTTTAGCAGGACAGAATATGAATGGATGTGAAGTGGCACAGAGTAGTAGGGGAGGGTATGTTGTCCCTTTCTTGTTCTTTGTTGGCTACTGCCCTTCCACAGCATGAGAGGGTGGAGGAGCCTACATGCTGTTTTTCCCCTTCCACACTCAGCAGACTGTGGCAGGACACAGCTCTGTTCTTTGCTTATTCTTAGCACAGTTACACCGTGTATAGGCCTGGCCGAAGATATTTCTCATCCAAAGTATAAGAAGCCCAGCAAGCAGATTGTCAGTCCGCGAGTTGCAATCTGTTTCCTCATCTGTTTCTCAGAGCAGTGTCTTGCTTGCTGCAGAGCCACAGTTTAGCCCGATGGCCTCAGTGCATGCTGAGCACCACACAAATCTACTTCTGTCCTTGTGCAGAGCCATGTAATTCGCTTGGCTTGCTGTGCGAAATCGGATTGCACTTCAGTATGGCTTTATAGAGCAGGAAGTGTTTCAAATATTGAAATCACTTATGAAGCTTTAGTTAAAATTTTAGCAAAGTTGTTTTCACGTTATAATGTAAATAAAAAAATGAATCACCTTATCTACAAAAATAAAGGCACTGGTTCTGTTTTTCGTTACAAATAGTGTTGTTTAAAGTAACAGAAACTTTGTTAGGTTGGTTTTATAAAGAAATTGTATTATATGAGGCTTGCAGTAGCAGGGCCCTGGGTTCACCTGCTTGTGAGGTTACTTGTTTCTATATTAGAAGGTGTTTATTTCAGACAACTAGTGCAGGTAATAAAATAGCAAGTATTTGTTCTAATTTTAGTTACACTGCTTTTAATTAATACATGGAGACTTTTGTACTGTCATCCTAAGCAGAGACCAGTATATCCAGATTCCTCAATCACCTTCTTGTCCTGTTAGAGTAGGAAACTTAGGTCTTTTAGGCACGCATTTAATTTTCCTTCCTTTTGTCTTTCAGTATGAAATGCAAATTAATGATCACTGCAACACTTAGTTTATGCTGTTTGATATTAGTGATAGTTGATTGCTGCCTTGATTCTGCATTCTTGCCCTTCCAAAGTATGAGCTTCTCTTAAAACTTAACCATATTTTTTTATTTTATTTTTATTTTCCCCTTCCTTAGACTTATTCTTATTTCTGAGAAACGGTTTCAATTAAACTTTAGACAAGATTTGTTCTATAGAACTTCTTGGATTTCTTCACAAGTTTGAAACACATACAGTATGTAGCAATACGCGCAGTGTCCAGGACATCTGGTAGAAATCGCATTGTTGAGGGCAAGGCAATTAACAAAGTTTGTGTAATAAATCTTTCCTCAGAGCTCAATGTGATCCTGGTTTCACAGCTCTGTACTTAATCTCTATGGATAAACTTATTTCTCCTTACTCCAGATCTTGTTTTCTGAGTGTTGTTCAAGTGTGCATTCTACTAATTTTCTAAAATGTGACACCAAATGTAAAAAATAACCACCAAGAATTGTACACCCTATGTAAAATCTACTGAGGTCATATTATCTGCCTATAGATAGGATCAAGATATGGGATGTAGCAGTGCTGGGAGGACTGATGGAGTTTATGATGGAGTCAGGAAGATTAAAAAGAGAAATTTTACAAGCTTGTTAAGAAGAAGGTAAGGAGAAAAAACCAGAAAGTTGAAGTGTCTGTAACTTAAAAAAATTATTTTAGAATTCTTCTAGAATTCTTAGCCACTAGAAGGCTAGTGTCTAACTCTGCAGGGAACCATATAAATGCATTTTCATCACCATCTTGTTTTCCCCCTTGTCTGACATTGATGATTTGAATAGTTTGGTAATGCAATAGAATTAATGCTGCTTTATGCATTTTTAAATTTGATCTATGACATTGCTGCTTTTAAGTGGTAGTATTATAGCAGAACTATGAGGGGAAATAAATGAAATAAAATGAAGAATGATGTAATCTGAAAGGTCTGCTACCTTGTGACTTGTCAAGGTTGGAAATGCTATGATGGGCAAATACAGATACTCTCAAGGCAAGCATTTTCACAGTCACTGCACTAGTGATCAAGAAAAACATAGCCATGTTTCTAAAAATCTACAGGTAGGTTCTTTTATTTGCCCCAGATTCAGTTTGAATAGGTATTCGTGGGTGAACTGTTATGGAACTGCTTGTAGCTCTGACTGCTTGAAGCATCCTATAAAGAGCTTTAATTTATGCTACTGGTATCTCATCCTCAAGGGACAATATGCAGTTACACTGCCTTTCCTCCAGCAAGCTTAGCCTGCTCACTTGTACAGGTGACATATAGAAGAGTTGCACAACTGGAGTTCCTTTCTGCCATGGAATATTTCTACTGGCCACTTCCAATCAGAGTACACATCCTAATATTTTTTTATTACTTCAAGAGAAAATATTTTGACAACTTTTAATGTTAAATGTGCAAGGCATAATAAGCAGTGTTAATTCCTGCCTACTGAAAACAGCATTTTCATGGGCATGGATCCTTTTGGGAAGTAAGGAATACATTCTGTTTGAACTTTATAGTCTTTATGGGGAGACTTTTATTACTTTTTAATTACCTTTTTCCTGATGACAGGATTTTCAGTATGTTCATTTTGCATTTAAAAAGTAGTATAACAGCTCTTCTGTACCTAATTAAACATCTATGAATTTCTAATACTGTGCATGTATCTAATATAAGGAAGGTTCTGTGAGATTTAATTGCAAGAGGTTATGCTTTTATTAAATAATTTTGCACTATTTCCTATTTCTTGCACATATGTTTTCTAAGAAAAAGGAAATGCTAAAATGTACATCTTGAGAGCAATTTAGTTCCAATTAAAAACACTTAGTAGTAGCCGTGTTCCCACAGGTGTTGATGGCTGTGCTAGGTGTCTAAGTTCCTATTATAGTGAGTGGAGATCTAGTCAGTACAGTTAGAGTAGCTTACAGAGTGATTCTGCTCACCCCAAAGTAGATACTGAATTATTTTATTCCAAACAGAATCACATCCCAAATTTTAATCTTGTGGTTAAAAATATTTCAGTGAAGAACAGGGGAATAATTCTAATTGAAGGTATGTGCAGAATATATATTAAAATGATCACTTAAATAGCTAAGCTAACAACAAATGTATCTCTTTCCATATTTTGCAGCTCACTTGTATGAATTCAGAAATAGTAGACAATAGGTACTGGCCTAGTAATCAATAGATTATCTGGTCAAAAGGCAGAATACTGGATGGTTGAAGTTAAGAGATATATGAAAAATGCATAAAATGCATGATGTTGTATCACATGAAATTTGTTACAAGTGTGTAATAATGGAATGAAAAAAAGGTTGGCTGGAGCTGAAACTAGCGAGGGATGAGAAAGGCAAAAGTACATATATTGACAGGAAAAGAAACTGTGGACCCACTGCTCAGTGGAGCAGGAGACCTAGCAACAACAGGGAAAGGCAAGACACTCATTGCCTTTTCTGCATTTTTGGGTTTTTTTTGATGGTAAAGTTTCATTTCCCTGGTTCCTGAGCCTACTAGCCGACTTTGTGTGGCAGTGAAACATTACCCTCAGTACAGGAAGATCAGGGGAACACTTACATTCAAGGGACCAATGTTACTGCAAGGCTGCTGTTACCTGTGGATGGTCATGTCAAGCATGGGAAGTTTCTGATGACTGGAAAAGGAAAATGTCATGCTCATCTTCAGAAAGGGCAAGAGGAATGTTCTGGGGTCATCAGGCTCATCAGTCTAACCTAAGTCATTGTGAAAGTTGCAGAGCATTTCCTCAAGGAGGTGATTTCCAGGCACACAAAGAATAGAATGTGATTGAGAAAAGCCAGCATGGATTTACCAAGCTCAAATCACGCCTGACTAACCTTAATTGCTTTCTACGATGAGCTAACTGCCTCTGTGGACAAGGGGAGAGCTGTGAATGCTATTTCACTTTAGTTTAGAGCAGTCTCTAAGTCTAAATGGTGAGCTATGGGCTGAATAAGAGGATGTTAAGGTGGGTGGAAACTTGTCTAGACCTCATGGCTCTGCAGACTGTGATCAACAGTACCACATCCAACTGTTGGTGTCTGCTAGAGGGTTTCCTGAGGATTCAAGAGTCAGTATTGATTGCAATGTATGAAGTATAGCAGATTTGTAGATGATACCAAACTGAGGAGAAAGAATTCATATGAAGAGTCACTATTAGGAGGGACCTGAAGAAATCAACTGATAGGACCCCTTTTTTTTTTTTTTAATTTAAAAAAACAGGTAGATGCTGTGTCACATGAGATGGTTTAGTGGTTAGGGGTTGTAGGGTGGACTGTTGGACTTGATGATCTTGAAGGTCTTTTTCAACCTTGATGATTCTGATTCTAAATTAAGCCAGAGCCGTTGTAAGTTGGGAGTGAATAATCTCTCAGACCACTTCAGGCTCTTATGCTGGAGTTGGACAAATTTTTGTGTTTCTCTTCTTCTACTGTCATATTAGTCATTACAAAACCATCAAGATCACATTTAGTCTTTAGGTTTAAGTTAAGATGTAAAGTATTCATGTTGTCACAGTGTGAGAAGTGTCCAGGAAACAGATACGTTTTAGAGAAGGTAAAAAAAGAGAAGAATTTTATAAATTGGGAATAAAGTTGGGAATATCTTCTGGAAGAGGTATTTTCCCTCTGCAGATTGCCTGAATTTCCAGTCTTTGTGATGTAACTTTCTAGTGTGTTACTGGTAGTTCTGAGAGGTAAAGTGTCTTCCATAATCACTTGCTGACATGTCAGGGTCACTGTTTTCTATTTTTAGATGCTACTAGATATGAGTAACGAATCTGTGTGCCTGGGTTATTTTTGCAGATTAAAACACACAACATATGAATATTAGCAGTTTGACCCCAGAATCTTAATCAAGTAATTGCTAGAGGTTTCCTAAAAAATGTAATTTACAATTATATTTAGTTTTCAATTTTCTCATGTAATTATTTATCTACTTCCATATCCTCCTTGTCATCTGTGTAGCTAATTTGACAGATTATGCTTGTAAGTAATTTGCAATCACTCTGCTTCCTGTTTTGTGCACATTTATTGCAGAGCAGTATCTTGCATAACCAAGTGGTCCAATGATCTGCCAGAGATCTTCTCACATCATGTGCATAAGTAACATTTCAGAGATCCAGATATACCAAAAGTAGAAATAAAGCATATGGTATATAGTATATGTTACAATTCCGTTGTTTGCCTGTCACAGTAGTTAAATCTATCCCCTCTATTTTTACTTTTATATAGACTATGTAAATCTTCCTTTAAGAAGGACTGGAGTCATGACATAAGCAGAAAATGAAGCCAGTAAAAAAATGGAACAAGCGTGTGTTGTGGCTGAGGAGAAGTGGCTAGAAGACAGGTGGAGAGAGAGACCTGAGTAGGAGTTTTGGAGTGTTTTGTGAAGCAGGCAGCATATAAAAACATGAAGATTCTGGAAGGCCAGAGATGGTTGGTAAAGTGAATGGGTATAAGAATTGAGACTGGGAATAAAAACTGAGACTGGTTAACCACAGAGGCTAGCAGTGGTGGGGAGCAGAACAGGCAAGTTTAGGACAAGAATCAAGGAACAGGACAAAAGGAGTTGTGTTTGTCAGAATGAAGAGAAAATGTGTATACACTGAAATACAGTTTTAATTCAAAGCCTGACATTTTTGTATTTCCTTTTCGTAACAAATATTCATGAAACACTTTGCAAACTGTCTTATTTTTTTGAGCGCTAAAATAGACAGCAGTTCATAAAGTGCCATCAGTCATTCCATTAGTTTAATTGGACAGGGTTTTTGTGATGGATATAGAGCTCTTAATAATCTGTAGTAAAGTTTTGCCAAGATGACACCATATGGTGAAATTTCAGGAGGTGTAGTTTCCCTTTTTATTAATGATAAAATTAAGGCTGCTAGTACAGTTTTTAGTTAGACACTATCCTGTAGTCTTTTCTTTTGCAAGGTCCTTACCTTGGTTGCAGCTCAGGATAGACTGCTCATTGAATAAGCAGTCATTCAATATTTTTTTATCCTTACTGTTCAATGTTTAGCCCCTAGCCTTATTTACTGCACACAATTCAAACTCTTCTCTAGAAAAAGAATTATTAATTTTTCTCCTGGGCTTTTCTGTGGTGTTTGTCACTACAGTATCTGACTGCTTCACAACACTAATGAGTTTACTATCACAATAATTCTGTGACTGCATAAGGTTGTTCCGCAGTTCATAAATGCTAACTGAAGCACAGTTAGACTATGGTGAGAAGTATCCACTGACTTGGTGTTTCTAACTGGTGCTACAAGGAGATAATTTTTTACAGTGTTAATATAGTTAATGTAAAAATGTAGGAATGGTTTTCCTTGGTCAAAATAAAGGTTCATCTAGCCAAGTACTCTCCTCCAGTAGTGACTGGGAGTTAAGAGGCAGATCTTGGAGGAATATAGTAGAAAAACAAGCATATAGTAAGTAGTAATTCCTCCAGTATGCTCTCAGTTTCCAACAAATTACAGCAGCTTTCCAAGACAGATGCATTGTATTTAATAGCTCCAGTGGATTTTTTGCATTTGTTCAATTGGTCTTTGAAGCAATGCAAATTTTTAGCATTCATAGTCTCTCACAGCGAGGGTTTCACATCTTAATGAGGTATTATGCGAATAACATTCTCTATAAATTAAGCAGCATTGAACATGTTCAAATATATAAGCATCTGTTCAGATATTCAGAGGTTTGTTGCTGGAGACACAAAATCCAGTTCTTTGGTGCAGCATTAAACTGCTGTTCCTGTTCTGAACTTGTTGAATTGACTTAGTAAACACCAACACACATTTTCATGTCTTTGATTTTTAAAAAGAAGAGAGTTGTTATTCAGTTATTTCCATTATAGGGGATAGGACTTCAGCTCTTCCAAGATCAACATTCATTGCCAGGGAAAAACAATATGGAATAGTGTAATTATTAAGGCTCATACACACATGCAAGCAGAATGACTTAGCACCAGCATTTTAATCCTTGCCTTTACAGCCTCAATAATTTTTAATCACTTCTCTGTATACATAGAAATGTATATATTTCAACAGAAAAATGTGTTTCTTTTGATAATGTAGATATAGACTATCTATGTGATGGTGAAAAGAACATAATGAATTTGGAGATGCCTGTAGTAATTCCCAGAAAATACAACTCCTGATGTGTATCTAATATTCTTATTAAAAATTATGTGGGATTAGAGGTGCTGGACGGTTTTTTGTGGGGTTTTTTTGTACTTTCTTTTTGGCAAGCGTATATGCATATGAACAAAATTCCTGTTATATTACCTGAAACAACAAAGGCAAGAAAAATCAAGCTTTAGTTGTTGAGAGAAATTTGTAAAGATGGAAATGAAACCGCTGTGTTTAGGGGAAGGTTGTTATTTTCCTTTCTTCTTTTGTGGGAAGCACTTATTGAGAAAAGAGTAAGGTCATTCCCCAGTGATGAAATGTTTCCTTTTCGATGTCATGCCCTAGAAATATTCTTTGAGGCATAAATGGGATGTGTGTCATTTCCCCACTTAAAATGGTGAATCAGAGTTAATAAATTACTTTAGGAGTAAGCTTTGCAGTAGGTGAAGCAAATCCTGGTGACTGGTACTTACCATGTTGGTACTGCTTAACTAGAAAAGAGAGAAATTTCAGGATTCAGCTTCCATGTCCCTGTCATTCAGGCAAGAATAAATGAAAGAAAAATAAAATGAAAAGTTCATTGTATACTTGCAGGCCCAATAATTTTGACACAGTGTCAGTGTTTGAGGATACATCCATCCCCTGTGATCTGACGAATATATGTGATTGATGTGGAGCTTCCTGTAACAGTCTAAAAATATTGGTACTTGACTGTGACATTCTTGTGATACTATTTGTGTGCACTTTGTGAGCTATCGTGAAGATTATAAGAAACGCAGCCAAGAAAGAGGATTTGGATCCAGATGCAGATTTTGCAGAAAATCCTGGAGAAACAATGGGAGATATTCAGTATGATGTCATTATTTGATCTCTTCTAAATCCTAAGAAACTGATTTTGGGGAGCAGGTTCAGGCTTGGGCATCAGCTGCATTTTGCGGTGGACTATTGAGAGAGTGGGAGCAGAGTCATGAGAAACACAGTGAGATCCAGAACCACACAGACTCTTTAGGTTCCCTTTACTCACCTCTCATTATGATCTAAATCACATGATCACATATGTCTATTATTTAAAGATATACACTGTTTGAAAGGCAAATTTAATTTGAAGAGATGGAAGCATGTTCTTGAAAAGAACCCACCTTAATGCTTTATTCACGTCAAGAATTAAAGTGGCAAATGTCTCATAGGGTTAAAGTTCCAAATGTTTCATCAAACTATCTGTATGTGTATTTTATACCTGTTTCTACACGTACAAAGCCACTGCTTAATGACTTTCCCCTAAAGAATAGTAGTTTATTTTGGGATATTTACTTCTCTGCTGCAAGGGTACAGAGTGTCGAAATCTTAAGATAGAAGTAGGTTGCACTAGATTTGAAAATATTGCAGTATTTTGTTATTTTAAATATATATAAATATATCTATATATGTAATAGTTTAAAACAAGTACATTTTAGCTGAAAGGAAAGATCTACAAATATGTATAATTAAAGGGCTCTCAGCAACAAAGAATAATTGTTAGATTTCAGAAATGCTTCTAAGGCATTAGCTTCTGAAAATAAAGACAGCAATGCTGAAATAAGAACATTTTATTTTTGTTCTGTATTTTCCCTTGTTGAATGTGTCACCTACAATCAGAAGAGAATCTTTGGCTTCTATTACTTCTATTACTCAAACTAAACCAGTGACTTCTTCAGTTAGTGTTTTGGAGTAAACTTTATTTGGCTAAAAAAAAATTGAACCAGTTTGAGATGTGACTTTTAACAATGAGAGATACTCAAATTCTTAATTATTTTGAGGGTGAGGGTTGTATAATGGAAAACTAAGCTTTTTGTTGTAAGTTTTCAAAACATGTTTGGAGTTGACTTTAAAGATAGTGTCTTCACTCGTTTGCTTAAACAAGAACTCCAAGAACCTAAACCCTGAGAAGCAGTTGTGACAAGGTATCCTTGCCACAGGAATCATTTAATTGCTCCAAAGCTGTGTAAAAGTTACACAGTTGTCAGAAAATGAGTAAATATCAGAAAAGGAGTAACAGCCAACAGAAATCTTGTGAGGTTTTTTCCGAAGCATAAATAGTTTATCCAACACTTGCTTCTCCTTCTCTTGCTTTAAAGCTCTCTTGGTTCTGACATGGCACAGACAGGAAATAAGTTTTGAGAAAAGCAAGTGATGTTGCTACGAAATATCTGCCTTTTAAACAGCCAAGGGAGGATCCTCACTGTTAGGCTGCCTACTTCAGTAGACAACCTCCAGGGAATAAATCAGCTGATTATAATATTGGTTCTTCCCTCAATATCTAAGTATTGTTTTTATAGATATTTTTTTTCCTCACCATCCCTCCTTTTCCTCATTTAACTGTTTTTCTCTCCTTCCTTTCTCTCACTGTGACACCCAGCTTGAAAAGGGGAATAAAAGGGGAAGTGAAGAATCCTGAAGATCATTATGCAAACATTGAAAAGTAAGACCTTGCAGCAGCTACTGACCCCGAGTCCAGTATGAAAAAAAAATAAATTCCAAGTTAAAGCTTTTGGAGAATGCAGAAAGATCTAGATTTGACACTGGCATGGAAAAATTGCATGTAATCAGGACAGAATTTGAGTGGCCCAGAAAGCCAACTGTATCCTGAGCTGCGTCAAAGAAAGCATGACTAGCAGGTTGAGGGAGGTAGTCCTCCCCCTTTACTCAGCTCTTGTGAGACCCCACCTGGGGTACTGTGTCCAGGTCTGGAGCCCCCAACAAAAGCTGTAGGAGCAAGTCTGGAGGAGGGCCACAAAGATGATCAGAGGGCTGGAGCACTTCCCCTGTGAAGACAGGATGAGACAGTTGAGGTTGTTCAGCCTGGAGAAGAGAAGGCTCCAGGGAGACCTCATAGTGGCCTTTCAGTACCTGGAAGGGGCTACAGGAAAGCTGGGGAGGGACATTTTACAAGGGCATGTAGTGACAGAACAAGGGTTAAGGGTTTTAAGCTGGAAAAGAGTAGATTTAGATTAGATATTAGGAAGAAGTTCTTGACTGTGAGGGTGATGAGACACTGGCACAGATTGTCCAGAGAAGCTGTGGATGCCCCCTCCCTGGAAGTGTTCAAGGCCAGGTTGGATGGGGCTCTGAGCAACCTGGTCTAGTGGGAGATGTCCCTGCCCATGGCAGAGAGAGTGGAACTAGATGATCTTTAAGATCCCTTCCAACCCAAACCAGTCAGTGATTCTGTGATTTCACTGGGGAGCTTGAAATAACAGACAAAGTGCTGGGCAAACCTGGCAAGGGACACAGGATTGGTTTAGGAGTGGGGCACGATAACTTCCTGGGCAGAAAGATATAGATCCACTTTCAGAACCTTCCTCAAAGGGTTATGAAATCTAAGAAGTGGCAAATTTATTTAGAGACTAGATAATACATGGAAGTGGTTGAATGTTGCCTGGTCTTTGTCCAACAGACCTGTAGTACATGTGAATGAATCTGTCTAACTGCTTGGAAAAACACCAAAACCAAATCCACCAGCTCTGAAAAAAGGGTGAAGGAAGGAGCTCAGTCCCTCTGTGGTATTCCTGTTTGAATGTGTTCTTGGGTTAAAAAAAAACCCAAACCTCAGGAAAGAACGAGACAGCAGGCCTTAGGATCACTCTAAAGGATGGAGCCAGAGTGTCTAGACCTCTTTGGAATGAAGTATACTACTGGCTAGCCTTCAATTCATAGTAGCTAATTACTCAAATCTCCTTTAAAAATATGACTTTCTTAAATGACACAACTTACCATTTCTGGGTAAGTTCCCAATACAGTCTAAAGAGGAAGTAAGAACAATTATTCCAGAAGGTCAGCTCATAGTACACATCTCTCTCCAAGTTTCATTTACCTTGTGAGATGCTGTGGCATTTTCAAAAATTCCAGCAAACGTCATACAGCATGCATCTTTACAGTCTTCTGGAATTCTTGGTAAAGTCCAGAATACAGCTGAGATCTTCCTGAGAAGAATGAAACTTTTGGGAAAACTGACAATTCATGATATTTCTGAAAAGTACCTTCAGTTATTTTTGGATCTTTGGGGAGACCATTTCTCAGCTCCGTAGAGCACAATCTAGGTACCAGATTCATTTCAGACTGCTGCACCACCACATTTAATGGGCATCAGATGACCCCGTTATAAAGCTTATGAAACTCTGCAAAGGATTACTTTATTTTCACTGTAACTAAAAGGCTAAAACCCTTTCAAAGCAGTTGGATTGATGCTTATATAAGGAGTTGTCAGGAACTACTACAAATGAATGCAGATTTACCAGAGCAGAGAAGGGGCCTGTCCTGTCTGGGTCAGCAGTGCTCAGTGCATTCTTCTAATCATATGCAATTTTAGTCAACCAGCCTAACACTCAAATCATCACAGGCAGATGCACTCTAGTTTTGATGACAAATCTCTTTCCCCTTGCAACTCTGTTAGGGCTCATTATTATACATCTAAGCATAAAGAACTTGACAGTAATTTAAATGATTAAAATATTTGTTTTCATTTAAAGTTGGCATTTAAAGCATACTAGGTTAGTTTATGAAGAATTATTTTCTTTCTAAAAGTCTTTTCACTTTAGTTTTGATGGTCATCACACAGAGTTAGTAGACAGTTTTAAAAATGCTGAAAAACCTGTCAACAAACAGAGGAAACAATGGCCTGACTTGAACTTCTCATTTGAAAAGTAATCTGTCTCTCAGTTTAGTGTTACGGTGCTGTGCTGAACTTGGCCGTATGGAATTCAGTATCTGATTTTTTTCTATCATATTGAAATGATTGATTCATTTTGAGCAGATTTTTTGGTCACTAAGCATATGGTCTGAATAGTAATTACTGTATCCAAAGAGAGGTTTGTCTTGCACCCCTAAAAATTGATTCTCAGTCTTCATCTGGAAGGATTTATCTTCAGCATAACAGCTGAAGACTTGCACACCTAAAGGTTAACTTGCATTCCAAGTTTAAAAAAAACCCAACACAACAGATTTTGACTAATAGCAATGTATTCTGTAACTAGACACTGAACATACTAATGATAATGTGTAGCTGAATGTTACTGCTCTCATTTGTGCTAAATATTACATACTTCAAACTCTGTTAGTGCTTTAATAATTAGATTCTCTTTTCCATTGGAAACACCATCAAGTTGTGTTTACATGTTTTACTGTTAATCAATAGTGTGCTAGCCTATAATTTTCTCAGTAGGTCAGTATTTTCCACTACAGCTTAAAAACTTAAATGTAATTAATTGTTTACTTTATTGTCACAGTTTTGGGTTTTTTTTGTTTTGTTTTCTGTTGAAGGATGTTACTGAAATGCTAATGATACAGGGTTTTGTATCACCATTTTCCAGAAAGTAATGCAAATAGGAGAAAACATATTGAAGAAACTTTGCAAATTAAGTTGAATAAATAAAGTCTTACCTATAGAGGAAACATTGCAAGATCTGGAAATGGGCACAATCACAGTTAGGTAACTGTGTTCATTTTGTAGATTTATGCTTCAGTGAAAAGAGCAAGTTCCTTTCCCTAGAGTTGTTACCTCAAGTGATACTATGACATTGAAGGTGTATGTCCTTTTCCCCACAACCCCTATCTTTTTTTCCAGTAAGTAGAGGTGTCTGCCTATATGTCTGTAGGTGTGCATGAATGTGTAACATAGTCATGAAGGGCAGATAATCCCATTGAAACAGTTAGTAAAATCAAAGAAATGCCAGCTTTTCACTTTGAACTGCACTAGCTTTTGTGATATTTATAGTGATCTAGGTTTATCAGCATAGAAATGACATGGACTGTAAGAGAACCAGAAACAGTAGTTAATCTGGTAACCATATAACTCACGTCTGATGCAGAGACTCAGGTTCAAGTCTCTGGTCTGTCATTATCCCAAGAAAGTTCTCCTACCACTGGTTTACACAACACACACGTTTTCCTTGGTCCAAAGATTACACACAGTTGCATAAACATATTGAAATGCTTTAAAAAAATAAAAAGTAGAACTTACAAACATTATTGGTCAGGACACTTGCTTGGAGAAAAAGAACAAAGGTGAAGGAGGACTTTCAGCTTCCCATCGTAATCCAGCAGTATCTCACCCCTCCCTCTGGCCCCTCCCTGCCTCTCTGTCTCCCTCTCCCCATCGCTTTCCACTAATCTATCATTCCATCCATCCCTCTGTCTCTCTACCTCTTTTCTCCTGCTTTCCTCTCTCTCCCTTCACTCCATCTACTCTCTCTGCTTCCCCTTTTTTTTCTCTTTCTACCAGTTTAAATCATAAAGAGAATCACCTGAAACAAAATAATACAAGAACACAGATCAAAAAGCATTGCCTATTTAGTTGGAAATAGACATAAGGATATAGTGAGAAAAAATAGTCTGAAAAGAGAGAAGCTGGTCTTTGTTTAGAAAAAAAATGGTATTCCTCCCTTAGGCTGATCCAATGACAAGGCTGATTAGACTGAAACGGACAAGTCACCCATAATCCTATCTAACATTAAAAAGGAAGAGTGAAACAAAGGAGAAGACATGTTTTACTTAGAATCTGGAAATATGCTTGGGTTGTATAATATTTTCTAGGAACTGAGACTTACCATCATAAGAACAGCAAATATCCTAAAAAATTACTAGAGTATTTGTCTTAGTATATTTAAGTTCATGAAGGAATAAAAGCCAGTGGAGAAATACCTGATAGGAACATGAAGTATTTCAGACAATCAAGAAAAGAGCTTAGATGACAGCTACAAGAGTGAAGAAAAAAAAAAAGTGTGACTAGGGATAACTGGCAGTAAAGAGAGAAATGTTTTGGATTCATATGCATTTGATTGACTTCATTTTACTAGATTGTGTTGGATGGATATCACATGTTCAGAAATGCCTTTCTTTTTATGTATGTTAAACAAAACAATGTAACACTCAAGTGCTTCACATTTACAATGGAGTTGCTTTTGAATAAACATGAAGAATAAGATAATTAAAGTAATGATTTGTATAGAAAAACAAAAAGAGTGGGGAAAAGTACAGTGACTGGCTAATTTAGTGGTTTATAACAAACCTAGGGAGATGGCTTTGTTAGTTAAAAGAGATTCAGTGGCATGCAAATGTGACTACAATTCTTGCAGATCTTAACTAACTTTGTAAATGTTATAACTGCATGTGCTTGGCTGAAGCACTATTAGGTCCAAACTGGCTTTATGCAGACCATTCCTATGTCTCTGTACCCATGTTTGTCTGCAGACAGTCTGCCCATGCATAGTGGCGTGTTGGTGGCATATCGTAAGTACATGAATGTTGGACAATATCAAGTGGTATTCTTCAGATAAAATTCGCTATCCTTCCAGGGTACAAGATGGATGGTGCTCCCTTAGTTAGTTGCTATTTAGTATTTTCTCATTGTTAATGTGAGCTTATGCCATTAGTGCACATTATGCAATGTTTTTATAAAGAGATTTATTTTCCTCACAAACTTTTCAGTAGAGTTTTGCAAACATAATGCATTTTTTTTTCCAAAAAACCTTGTTTGATGTCAGGGTATTATTACTCCATTTTACAAATGAGTATGTCAAACCCTGAGTCATTAGGGTCAATGTTACTGGCTAATTTTAGATGTGTAGTTCAAACACCTAAAACCCCATTTCTGATTTTGCAGAATATTTGTCACCACATACTATTTAAAAGTGAAAAGCACAATTTCCTTTGACTACCAGAGCAACTGTTTTTACAGTTGAAACTCAGGATATGAAGTTTGGGCACCCTGAAAGTTGCATACTTAATGATAATTCTTGCAAATATAGATTTAAAACACTTTCCTACCATCAAGAAAAACCCTCTATGTTAGAAAATAACTATGTGTCTAGGACAACATTACACGACCCTGCATACCAATTTGTTCTTTTCCCCATTGTAGTCCTCTAGTTCATTTAGAATATATCCCCCTCTCTGTTTACCTTTAACAGGTTCTGTTGCTACAGAATCATGACCTACCTTTGCAGTGGGTTGCATAGACCTAGGTTGCCATGAGATTAAGTTTAGAAAATGTGTTCTAGCAGAGTGTCTAACAAATGTTCCTGTTCATTTAATGAAAGTTCAACTTGTCTGCTTTGCCTGACTGCCTTCTTAGTTTTAGCTTTTACTCCAAATATCTTGTGCATCTTTGTGTCCTTTCATAACTCTTACCCTGGAGGCTGATGTTTCCAGTATTTTTACTCACCTATTTTCATTCTTTCAACTTCCCCTCTCCAAATTTCCAGTCTTGCCTGGTCTAGTTCAGTCTTCTTTTCTGTCTTCTGATTTAATTTTATTTTGATATTCCAGGGATTTCCCTTTTGCTCACTCACATTTCCTGCTCTCAGAAATCCTGTGTTATCTTCTATGACTCTGTCTAGATCTACTTTCTTAGAACTCTTTAGTCTGAGGTAGATGTCTGAAATATGACATTCCAACCCAAATAAAGCAGTTGTAGTCATAAGCAGGGAAAAATGTGCTTTTACACTGAGGAATGGAGGTAATGCTTAAGAATAGGCAGTGTTGCTAGGGCACCTTCTAAATTTGCCATCCATAAAGAAGAAAAGTTAGCTAGAAAAAGAACATCCCTGATTCTGGCTTTTTACTGATGGACATTAACAGTTTAGAAGGGTTTGTACAGGAAACCATTATTTATTTAATTCTACATGGTAGGATGAACCGATTTGTGGAATGCATTAGTGCGTGAATAGTACAGTCAAGGAACTTAGTGTTTATAAAAGACAGTCTGATTATTAGACTAGAATGAAGGGAATACTGTAACCAAGTAGTATAGAAATAGTTTGAGAAATCCTAAAATAATATTGAGATTTAAGAGAATTGTCAAAAAATCATGCATGAAAATTCATGAAGATTTGTGGGTTAAAAACCTGCTAGTGGACAGTGTACAAAGGGGTTTTATAAAAGGATTAATTAAATCCCTCAGTAAATGAAGTTAATTTTATTGGTTTAACTGGTTACTCTAAAGAGTGAATGGGAGTCTTTTGTGCCAGTAAAAGCACTGTCTTGCTCACATCCAACATATATGCATGTTACAGCTAGTAACTGCTGTACAGCGAACAAAAAATAATACACTAAAAACCTTGATAAATATAAATAATACACAGTAAAACCTTGAAAATAGGCCAGGTTGGATGGGATTTTGAGCAGCCTGGTCTAGTGGAAGGACTAGGAATCTTCAGTAATAGTTGGAGCTCAATAAAACAGTTTGATAATGAAAGAGTATTACAAGAATACCAAAGAAATAATAAAGATTATATAAAGAATGCTGAGGATGCAGGAGTTGATACCAGATACTTTAGATAACCACTCTGTACAGATACTTTTGTTTTTGTTACCAAAAGTATTGAGAAATCTCAAGAAAGCTCAGGGTGCCTACATTCTCTAACAACATATAGTAAGAATACTCCTAATTCCAGTTTACAACACAAAAACACAGGCAAACAAAAGTAACAGAAAAAACATCCCAACATGTAATCTCAGTTCTTCCCCAAGGCTACAAAATAAAAGTGCCTGAACTGTGATTTCTTGTCACATCTTTCAGCATAGACAAGTGGTTCTTGTCATTTTAGAATCTGCCTAGAGTTCCTCAGATGTCTACATTTTGGTATTAAGTTTCTTTAAACTTTAGCTTGTCTACTTTCAGTCTTCCTGCCCCCTAAGCCCCACATAGGATTTGTTTCCTTTTTTATCTTCCTCTTCTTTGATGTCTGTAGTAAAAAATTTGTGACTTACACGGTTGATGCCTGGGAGGCAGTCTGGTGCCTAGTTCATTTTGTGTTGAAACACCCAGAGGAATTAATATGTAGCAATACCTGCAGGTAGTTGGGGCAAAATCTGTTATTTAGCCATGTAGTTGATCTAGGATCTATTCTTGTGATCTCAAATAATTGTTTTTTTCTTAAATAGTGTATGAAGACTAGCATACTATCACTAGTAGTAAATTGTGACATATTTTCAATAATTTCTTAAGTAATTTGAAGCTAAAGCAGGTTTTCAAATTGGTGAAAATTTTCTCATTATAGTAGACTGCTATTCTAATCTGTGCTACTTTAACTTGATAAAATTATGCCCTGCACCTACAGATTTTCTCTTTCATTTTCAGAAGCTGTATCAAACCTAATATTAGTGATTGTAGGCAGCACCTAAACTGTGTATTTACAACTTAAACTTCATATCTAGGTGCCCATGGTTTGAAATAGATCCTTATGTTTTGTACTGGATCTGTGAAAACTGTCCTCCTTATCCTTCCATGCTCAAGATGCAATTTGCAATGCAGTTAGAGAGCAACCTTCATCTGGTGGTGCTTGAGGCTGAATCTGAGAGCTGAAATGCTGAAGGCCCCTGAGTTTCACTTTCAGTACATTACCAAAGATTTTGAAGCCGACAGGATCTTATCCACATCTTCAGAGTGTTGTGCTGACATTCTGAGTGTTGGATTTCAACAGCTGAAATGGACAGAGCATGTATTATTTTTCTATTACATTATTCCATGTCAGGTGTATTAGAGTATTTCCTAGTCAGGTGTTTATGAATGTGTTTAGAGAAGTGCATGATTGAAAATTTATGGAAAGCACAGCAGACAGTGAATTAAAAATTACAAGGAGTAATGTCAGCGAAACATTATAGAGTTGACTGATATCAGATTAATCAAATACATTAAGACTTAATTTAAACAGATCTGGCATTACCAATCCCCCAAAAAATCATCCATGTATGTAGTTAGCCTTCCAAAGTGATTTTGTGGCACTTGTGGTCAAGGTAAAACAAAGCTCTTTTTCTCTGTCAGGCTTAAAATTGAACAGTTGTCAGAAGACACTTTTAAATTATAATTGCTTTCTTATTTATAAGTAGATGAACTATTCAAATATTTTTATTTAGGAATACATCTTAATAAGATTTGAGTAGTTCCTATAAGGACAATAATTATTGTTAATGTTTGTCTTCTAGTTTGTGATATTAGTGTAATATTACATCATTTTATTATTAAATTATTCTCTATTTATCTTGATCTTTTGCCCTAAAATTACATTTTCAATGGCAGTTTTTTCAACTGAACGTAAGTTTTAAAGATGAAAATGTAAGAATAACCATTAGTTTATGAGCACAGAATTGAAAATGTGTTAGTGACTAGCAATTGCGGAATTCAAGATAAACTATGAAAGCAAGAATTTACTTAAATGTGAACAAATTTCATATTTCTGAAGGCATCCAAAGTCACAGAACTAAGTATATTCATATGCATTTGGAAAACTGATTTATCATGGGGACAAATAAAGGAGGAGGATGGGAGTGAAAGGTAGAAAGGATAAAACTACGGAAATGTCTTATTTAAAACTGTAGCTGCTTTTCTGGAACATGTGTACAGTGTGAAGTAGTAAAAGGGAGGGTGTGTTCTAGGAGAGTGAAAG
>NW_009952366.1:8333744-8380970 GCF_000747805.2 Chaetura pelagica | reverse complement strand
AGTGTGTATGTGTGTGGCTAAGTGGTTATCTTATTTGGCAGTGGTTTACTCTGTCTTTTGCAAATCATTTTAATTTGCAAAGATAACATTTTCCCAACACTATTAAATTTAGAATGGACTAGTAGGGGCAGCTGGCTTCAGGATAATTGGTAAATTTGAACTGTGATAGACCAGGCTGACAGCAATGGTGGTATCAGTTGCTTTAACCCTTTAATGTCATAGAACAAGTGTCTAAGCTCTTAGAATTTTAAGTTAATACAGCTCCCCTACTTTTCTCCAGCTTTCTCTCATATGCTCTGACAGCATAACCTTACTCTTAATCTTTCCTTCTGAGAGATGCCTGCTGGTTTTTCCCAGACAAAATCTATACAACTAACTGAAGTTCATCTCCATTTGCTTTTTCTGCTCACTTGGTAAGCAAGCACCCTCATGCTGAAGCATTCTGGTTCCTTTGCCTGTTCTCCTCTTTTCCTTTCTGAGCTGCCTCTGAGAGATCTGCATCCTTCCCTGCTTCCTGCAAGAAGGGTCAGCAGTTATAGAAGGTGGAATTGGTTGTTATTTGGAACTGGAAGGATATCAGGTCATGTGGAGTGTAGGACAGTATTTATTTTATCCTTTCTGATATGTAATAATCTATCGGTCTTAAGTTCAAGAAGCAAGTCAATCATGAAAGTATAGTGCATTTCAGGAGTAACTTCTGACAACTACTATAGGCAAAACTGAGATGTTCTAATTTTCTTTTAGTGTGACTCCATAGATTATTATTTTTTAAAATAGATATCATACCACAAACTGTGTAGTTGTTGTTTTTATTTGTTTGACTGTTGTTAAACTAGTTGCCATTAAAAACACAAGTGGTTCGCAGCACCTGCTGCAAGATACTAAGCTACATTCAGAGATTCTCGTAGAGACTAGTCATAGTTACTGAGAGAAGATCCTTCTGCTTCTTTGTGTTTGAAGTCTTCTGTTGCAAAAACAGTGTCAACTGATAAATTATACTTAGGAATTACCCAAAGATAAACTATAGAGCCGTTCGCTAGGTATTGGACTAGAGGGTAGGATATTTCTTTCCCAGGTGGGTAGGTGGGTGCCCTATTCTCCCTTTTTAAGGATTTGCCACCATCACTGAGCACCTTGAAAAGGAAGAAGTCACCTTTTCTCAATTATTTGGGAAGAAGAGATAGCTGCTTATATCCATGGAAAGCCCTCTGAACTATGGGTCTTAAAGGGAGGACATCTTTCTTCAGTCTTGAGATGCCTTATCTTTGAAACAAGATGGGTTTTTAGAAGCATGCATGTCTTCAGTGTTTCCTTTTGATCAGTTTTAAGGAACTGCACACTGAGTGTTCTCATTTTAGATGATTCTCTGCTGAAGTGTTCACTGAGATGTCTAATTCTGGCAATGCAATGGGTGTGGGTAACACATATTTAACTCAGGGTTGATTCTGGAGAGAGATATGTAAAATCTATGTGTTACCTGTATCATATGTGCTGTCCTTTTCCTAATTCTAGGCCTTAGAAAATAGCAAAACTGCACTTCAAAATAATAAAAGAGGATTTCAGGCCATGGGAAACTGAATACAAAGTACAGAACACAGAAGCCTTTCAGCTTCAGCCAGATAATATCTGCTTACTATTTGGAATGCCCTTCTTTTTAGAAGAAATCTGGGAAAATAGAAGGGTGTTGCAAATGTGAATTGAAGGACAGCAACTAGACTTCAGTCTATCATGGAGTAAGATCAAGATTCAAAAGCCAATCATCATAATAATTGATTTATTTTAATCCATGTATAGAATAAATAATGCAAAATTATTATTCCTTTCTTGAATAACCTTCAGGGGTTTTATTATCTTCAGCCCCATCAGTGTATCTATGTTTTCTTCAGGAGGCCATGTCCAAGTAAGTGAAGGACAAGAGGGTGAATAAAGGAATCAGGATGGATTTCCCAAGACTAAATTATGCTTAGTTAACCTGACTGCTGTCTGTGATGAGAAAATGATTCAGCAGTGTGCCCTCACAGCAGAGGAGGCCAACAGTACATGGCCAACAAGTTGAGGGAAGTAGATGTTAACCTCTGTTGAGAGCAATCAATAGTTTTGAACTCCTCAACAGAAGGCACAGACAAACTGGAGCAAATCCAGCAGAGAGAGACACCAAGATCATTAGGAGGCTGGAGCACTGATATACAAGAAGTTGAAAGAGCTGTTTGTTCAGTCTGAATGAAAGAAGACTAACCAGGATCTCGTTAGGGTGTCCTCAACTGCTTAATTTGGTGCTGAGAAGAGACAGGCTCTTCTCAAGTGCACACAGCAAAGGGAAGCAGGGGACAAATAAAAACTCCAACAATTAAAATTATAATTAGATATTAGGGATAAAAATCACAGTGAGAGTAATCAAGCACTGGAAAAGACTGGCAAGAGAGACTGTGAAGTCTCTATTATTGAAGATACTTAAAATTTGCACAGTTTTCCAAGCAAACTGATCTAACATCAAATTTAGCTCCAGCTCCAGTTTTTCCATCTCAGATAAAGTGATCAAATAAAATGGTTCCAAAGGTCCATATTCTATTAATATTCTTCATTAAGGGTTGGTAGTGATGATTGCTTGTGCCCTCTGTTTTCTGCTGAAATGTCAGTCATTGTTAAAGGTGGCATCGTCCACAAATAGTTGAACAGTAGAGCAGTTCTGGTACCTAGAAGCCCATTACCTACACTGTCACAAACCCTCTAAAAAGATGACATTGTTCAAATTGGCTTGCTATCCAGATCACAAATACTTAGATTTTAATGAGAAAAGAAACAGGCAGGTTTGCTTGAATATTATCAGGTGTTGTTGTCTCACTTTTGGTACAAGTCATTTGACCAAATTTTGACCAGTCTCATAATTTTTATCCAGTGATTAATGGGAGGACTTTATGGCAGTACTGAAAGCAGTTTGATGTATCTCCCACATTTCTCTCTAGCCAAAAGCAGCCTAGATGTTATTAATGAATCGTGTATCCTATCTCCAAGTTTCATAAAAGGTGTATGTAGGATGGGATATGTGGTGCACGTGCCTTATAAGTCTTAGAAGTAAAAACACCTTCCTGGTTTCAAACAACTGGGTGTATTTACTCTGTCATTATAATATGACAGTTGGTCTTGATGTAATCTGTGTACTGGTGTCCAGCTTTATTTTCTATATGAAGTTCAGTATACTTGAAGATAAGAATTTGAATTCTCTGGACTTGAAGAACAAAGATTACAGGTGCCTCTTCTTTTATATATACTTTTATACATGCTGTCAAGAGGTGGACATTGTAGTAAAAAGTAAATCTATCTTAATGTAAAATTCCTTTACAGATTCATAAAACAGTTGGTATTGGAAAGCACTTCTGGAGATCATCTGCAGACGTCAGCTAGAACAAGTTGCTTAGGACTGTGTCCAGTGAGATTTTGAGTACCTCTGGAGATGGAGTCTCCAGAACCTCTTGGGGCATCCCACTGTAGTGTTCTATCACCCTTACAGTAAAAGTGTTTTATTATTTTCAGATAGAATTCCATGTGTTGAAGTTTATGCCTATCGCCTCTTGTCCTGTCACAGGGCACCACTGAGTAGGGTCTGGCTTTGTTTTCTTTACACATTTCCATCAGACGCTTATTGATAAGATCCTCCTCAAGCCTTCTCCATCCTGAACAGTCCCAGCACTCATGAAAAGAGTCTTTTAGCTTTGAGAGTCAAACAAATTATTTTTGTCATTCATTAACGATTGGGTAGTAACCATGCTGATGATTTGGACTTAAATTTATAAAATCTTTTTCTTTTAATTTCTTTTTTTTTTTTAAAGAATACCTTTACAGAAAGAATACCTTTACAGAAAGGAAATCTCTTCAGTTAAAAATAATTACCAAGAAAAAATAATGACTCTATTTTTATATTACACAGCTTGCATAACTTAACCTCATTTGGTTTTCTCCTTAACTACTAGAAAAAAGGAATAACAATAGAACCAGTAAAAGCAGAGCCAAATGCTGTTGGAATCACTGTTACATGGGGAATTGCTGTTCTTGTATTGCTTGAACTATAGACAAAGCTACTTTGCTCATTCAACTTCGAAATATTTTACGAATAATTTGTTTGATGGGATAGTACCAAATGATGTAGTAAAAAAAATAATTTTATATCGCTGTCTTTACAATGCTAAATATTGATGGTGATATGTATAGTAACTATGTTGGCTTTTGTACACCTAATTAATTGAAATCTTAGGTTGAGTTCAGTATATAAAGACTTTAAATGGCATCTTATAAGAATAAAATCCACATATTTTCTTTTGGAGAACATGATTTTTTTTTCCTCAGAAATGTTACAAATAAGAGTTCTACTTGATGTAGCTCAATGTCTAAGTATGGAAATGATTTCCAAAGGGAAGTGGCCTTGGGAAGAAGTGAAAAATCATACTATATGCATATACTTCTTATTTACAAAACTGTCTGCAGTACATAGCCTTTAGAAGATTATTTTATCCTGTGTTTTTAAATATCTGTCTTTGCTTATAGGAATACCTATATTTATAATTATTTCAATTTAAAATAAAGATATATTATACAGTGTACCAAGAGATACATAGTTTCTATCTGTAGATTGTATGTATATGGACCGTTGTTCTTTTATATTTAATTTGAAATCCTTTGGTTGGAGTATAAATTTAGAACTACATACTTCTTTTTCATACTTCTTTTAATTCACAGTGAACCACATAAGTAGACAGTGTAAAGAAAGAGTAATGTAAGAATATGACTTTTAATCTATAGCTATCTTTAGTGTTTATTATTTGTGATCTTGTGGCTGACCATTACATTGTGTAACTCAGTAGGACCAGTGCAATTTTTCTTTACTTCTATGGTTTCCCTTCTTTTGTATCATTATTCTTCTCTTATTACCATCCTTTTTGTTTCTTTTTTCTCCTTACACAGTCAACACGCAATCCTATCTATGACAGTTTGACTTCTGTTCCATTGTTTCATCCCTTAAGCACTTGAATATACTATTCTTCCTAAATTTTGCTCCATGCTT
The DNA here is from genome assembly GCF_000747805.2 of Chaetura pelagica. NCBI lineage: Eukaryota > Metazoa > Chordata > Aves > Apodiformes > Apodidae > Chaetura > Chaetura pelagica. Next base: position 8,375,914 of record NW_009952366.1, on the reverse strand, counting down.
GACTTCTGCACACATAAGACCATGCAGCTGAAATCAGAACTCTTTGATGAGTAGTGTTTGTAATTCATTACGTCCACCATGTACAAGTGTAAAGATGGTTCATCTAACTAACAAGTCTTCATGTTCTTTTAATGCTCGTAATTGTAGGATTGAACTAATAGAAGCTCAGTTGAAATACTTTCTAATTTTTTTCTTCCTTTTTCTTGTGCTTTATTTAGTTTTATTCCTAATACACAGAATAACTGTATTTAGTTTTTTATAGGTGCTTTAGTTTGTCCCCTTATGTACTTACTAGGGCTTGAAGTAATCAGAAGAGAAGGGAGAAATGTAAAAGATTCAGTTCCTTCTCTCTGCTAGATCTTTCATTTGAATCAAGTAGTGACACTATTGTGAACTCTTCACAGCCTGAGAAGAAGAAATCAGGAATCTTTAGAAACATATTTCCAATGTGCATGCTGGTCAGGACAGTGATCTCTTATTAGATACTCGAGTTGTTGCAGCATGTAGATGATTCTGGAGAAAAGCAGTAAGAATCCTGGACTTAAATCGTGAACTCACCATAGTAATTTTAATGACAAGGCTGGTGGTGTCACAGCACTCACCTGTGTCCTTAAGAAGAGCTATGAGTAGTTCCAGTTTCTAGTTACTGATGTCTGAAATCTAAACACTGGAGATTTTCAAGGAATTTTAATATTAAATAGATGATCCCCTAGATTATATGAATGATGATTAGTGTCATTAATTACAAAGCTTATAATCTGAAGAGTATCAGCAGAAGGAAAATGCCATATCAAAGAGAGCTCATATCTCTGCTTTTTAGTGCATAGTGTCAGGGTTCTACCTTACCTTTCCACAAAAAATACTGTTCTGTGCTATTCTGTGCTACAAACTTTGTTGGCAATTTGGCTACATGAGGATGCACACTGCAGAATAAGATTCCCTTGTGGTTCTGTGCACAGCCAAGCTGCCAACACTGTTTGAAGCATAAAATACTGCTATATGTCTAATATGCCAAGAGGCTGTAATTTAATGACCTTTCCTGTCAGCATTCACAGACATTATAAACTTGATTTTTGGTTGCTTGTGGCCTTGAAAAGCACTTTAAGACTATTTGTACTGTAATTTTGCCTATAAAATATAAATTTTCCATAACTGTAGTATGTCCTGTTCAGTGGATCTAAGAGGATGTGTTTTTCTTCCAAATTCCTGTCCTTGTCGCTTTCTTTCCCTGGAGATACCACTAAGCCTTGCAGCAAAGATTCTCCATTATTCATGGTAGACTCATGTCTATACTAATATTCTATTCAAAGTATATGCCAAGTATTTCTTTTCCAAATTGAAGGATACACGCCCTTGCCACAATGTGATACATAAACAAGGATGTAAGAAATTATTTCTCCTGTATTGAGAGCTGGTTATTTTTTCAGATTGGTGCATCCAGTGTAAGATTTGCCTTATGAATTCCTAGAAGCTCTGAATACACTATCAGACAATTTATTTTAGGCTTGTGAACTGTAAGTGGGTGATTTAGGACAACATTCTAAAATTTAATCTTACAACCTGAGCCTTCCAGAAACTGATTATTTTGTCTCAGAGATCAATAGAAAGTGTTCTCCACCCTGCTTCAACTGTAGCAACTGCCTTGGAATCTCTATTATTGATTACGTCTCAGTTTATATTCCCTGATGTATACTTTCCTTCCATTTCCATTTCTTCCAGAGATTCTCAGAGACAGTATCACAGGTTGGCACTATGGAAGTGCTTAGTTCCAGGATTTTCTTACTAATGAGTGTGGATATCCAACTCTCACTTTCATCCTTGACTTGTTCCCACAAGACACAGATTTGTTCTTCCTTCTGGAGAGACCGTCTGATTCATTACAGGAAATACTATCTCTGATAAGTAGGCCACATTTCCAATGTTTAACTAGGTCCCTCTCACCTAAGAGAGTTTATTTCTCCTTGATTTATGATTCTTGGGAAATTAAAAGTGAGAAAACTGTCAGTTTAGAAAAGGCTTTTGTTGTCCTGAACTTCAACTTGTTTCCTCTGGTGGGGAACTCTTTTTTTCCCATCCAGACACTTCTGGATTCCTCCCATACAATTTGGATGGGAGTTTTTCCCAAGAGCTCCTGTTCCTCTATAGAACCTAAATTTGTGTATTTTTCCTGTGAGAATTTTTCAGGTCTATGCGTACCTTGTTTTTTCAGAACCATTTTCTAAAGAATGCTTTTTTTTCATAAGAATTTTAGGAGATTCGTGCTGCTATAGCCATTAACTATATATTCCCGGAATAAGGTGATGTTGAGTCCATTGTAGATTCGTTTCTTAGGTTGGTACCTGAATGAGACTGATAGACTGCCTTGCAGGTAAACTGTGCAATTATGGATGCACTGCTAGGAATTTCCATCAGTACAAATGTTTATGTGAAGAAGGAGAAAAGTAAAGAAGTTGACTTACTAGCAGCAGTGTATTTGAGATAGTCACATATATAACTTTCCTTCCCCTTCCCCTCTATCCTGGAGTCAGGCAAAGGGCTCAAAAACGAAGGGGGGGGGAGGGGTCAGTTTACCACTCCTCTCTTCTATGGCCCCTGCTGGGAGGATCAAAAGCATAAAGCACAAACATGAAATGTGGACAGGGCTCATCAGGACTATTTGTAACCAAACTCAGACAGTATTTCTCTTGTATCTTCTAGGCTGAGAAATGCTGTTGTTGGCAGACGAGTTCTGCCAAACCTGTGTCAGGAATATCAGGCTGCATCTATCTTTAACATGCCAAGGAAGATTTCTGGGTACTGGAATATAATGAATGTGCCATATGGCATTCTCCCAAGGAATAAGCTACCAGGCATAGCTAAAGAATTAGCATGGGCCTAGGGCCTGATAGACAGTCTGGATGCAGCTATCCTGTTTGGAAGTTTTGAGTAGTGTAAGTGTGAAGCATTCTATGCCAGTATGGCCTCAATGCCAGAAAATAGTTCCAAACATGTTGAATTTACTATTGCTGATGCAGCCCAAGTTCCTACGTGGTTCAGACTGGAAGTGACAAGAGAACCGACATGGTGTTCAGAGTCTGTCAAAATGGAGAGTCCTAACCTGCATACAACCTATGACATAACTTCTGGAAGCCTAGCAGAGCCAGAGAGTTTTAATGATCCAGATTGTAATTATCTCAACACTATATGAAAATTCTAGATCCCGGATTGTCCACTGTGTTTTGTAAATCAAAATGTGCAGTGTGCCTAAAACAACTGTTCCTCTGTTACATGGAAGACAAGTATACAAACCCCACTACCTAAATATGATTGCCTGAAAAATTTGTTATGGATTGTTCAGTGACTGCAGATATATGAAAGCCTATCAGAAAAAACAGGTCCAATTTGCAAACTGAAAGAGACAATCCGGTATCAGTTTACCTTTGGGTGAAGATTTTAGTAACCATGAGTGGCTACAAAACTGAAGTTGTAAAAGTCATCTTACCATTTGAAAAAGCTTCCAAAGCCACTCTGAAATGATTTCATGTCCTGAATTTGTTACTAAAATATTGCCTCCTATGTAGCAGAATTATATTATTAACTAGGTTAGAATTTCTATTTCACAGTAATGAGAATCTATTCCTTCATTGGCTATTGAACTGTTAAAGTTTTATGTTTTAAAAAAAAGATCAGAAATTTTGTTTCTGTTTTTTGTTGTTTGTTGTTTTGGTTTTTTTCTGTAGATTAGGTATAGTTTTAAAATTTCTACAACCATAACCTGCATCATGGTATTCTGTTTCTGTGCCCAAGGAGGAATTAACCTTTCACTTTTGTTTCATTGCTCTTTTGCTGAAAATGTTTACAGGTTCTCTGTGCATTCAGACTTCTCTGAACTGGCATGATCAAAGTCTGTATGGAATTATTTTGATCACAGCTGGTAATTCATTATTCTAGTAATGAACCCTCAATTAATTCAGTGTCTCAGCAATATTAAAGGAGCTCTGCTGGGGTACAGTCTTTTTTTGAATCAGAAGTGCATTATTAATACAGGTATTTCATATAAAACTGGGATGAGCTCTCATGCCTCTTAAGGTGCAGGGTCCCTTCAGATCGCTTTGCACTGTTTTCTATTGACTTGTTTCAAATCCAGAAGAGATGGATATTCTAGTGACTTGATGGTTTTTAAGCATTTGCCTTTTACTACAACACGTCCCCCCAGCTGGGAAAGAAATGTTCCTGGAATTGCACAAACATAAGCTCACCTATTAGAGATTCTTTGCCTGGATAGTGGGACCAAGGGAGACTATCCGTGAGCCAGCAACTAGTCAAACCTTACATGAACAGGACAATTTAAGGAATTAATCTCTTTTTCTGTAGTTCTTGCTGGCTACTGGGCATCCAGCTACTCAGGAAAGCTGACCTAAACAGTCTTGGTTTGATTTAATACCTTCCTGGGTAAAGCCTCAGCCACTTAAAAAATTTATTTCTACTTGAAGGATATATATATTTTTCTGATATGACTCAAAGTATTATGGGTGTTTTTTCAGTTAGGCTTCAGCACTTGGAGGAAAGCATCCCTCTTCTTGCTACTTCAAATCAGACTGTGCACCCTATGGTGAAATGATAATTTCTTCATTTAACAGAATAATTATGCTGTCAAGATTGAACTAACAATCAAATCTACTTGTTGAAAGTGCCCTTAAAATGAGATGTAGAAAAAGATTTATTTCTTTCCAGGCTTGAAGACAGTAGAAATTTAAAGTTAATTCAGTATAAGGTAAATTCAACATGGGCCTGTTTTTCAGGGGATTTTGGGTCTGGATTCTTTTAATAGTTGCTATTAAGTAGTTTCCAGAGGACTTCACCCCTGTGTATGTCGCAATCCTTCCATCTCTATCATTCTTTAAAATTCTACACCTTTCTAGGGATATAACAAACAAGGATCCCTTTCTGTCTGCAAATCATAGACTCATAGGATAAAATCATAGAATATGTGGGGTTGGGAGGAACCTTTAAAGATCATCCATTCCAACACACTCTGCAGTGCCAGGGACTTTTCTGACTAGATTGGGTTGCTCAGAGCCTGGTCGAGCCTGACCTTGAATATTTCTAGGGATGGAAACAGGCGCCTCCACCAAACCTCTGTGTATTGGGAGGAATATTTACAACCAAATTTGGATTCTCCAGATATTTCTTACCAAAGAGGCAGTTCAGAAAGAACATGAAATTATTTCTCTAATGTCTGAGTCTTATAATGTATTTTACATAAAGTTGTCTGCCAAACCAGATTTTGTAGAGTATCCTACCAGTTCTATTTTAAAGAGCAGAAAGATGACAAGATTACTCTGTTAACATTCTCAAAATATTTTTACCCCAAATTTATCATTTTATTATAAGATTACTTAAAAGTTCATGATCCATGAGGCTGCAATTGAACAGAGCAGTTGCAATACTTGCAGAGTAGATGCTAACTGCTTCATTTTTTTAGAAAACATGCCCCAGTAGAAGTATTTGAGGTACAGAGAATGTTTAGTTTCTTGGTTAGTATTTAATTGTTCTTGTAGAATTAAGAAGCATAGTGTTCACTTTAGATATATCTAGAAATAAGTAGGGTTCTTTTTAAGTTTTTTGAAGCTCTACGTCAGCCAGATCTTCATTTATAGTTGAAGATTCTATGTCATTTAAACGTCTTAGTCTTGGATTTCATTTCTACAATTGATAAGGTTTTTCAATAGAATAGAAACAATAATTCCTAATTTATCTGAATAGGCAATTCTAACATAAATAGGCTGCAGATTTAAAGAATATTTTTACTGTAATTACACTTTGCTTTCTAAGCTATGTGTCATGAATGATTTTGCTAAATAAAAGCCATAATGTTAGATGAACTTATTTCTTCTGAGTGATTACTGGTACATCTTACCAAATGTTTTGTTGGTGGTGTGGTGGATATGACCTTTGTAATTATTTCAGTAATGGTGTTAATGAAATTATAAGTGGTGATATTCTTGTTACATACCCAAAAGACCTTTGGAAGACATTTTTAGTATGTAAAGGTGGGAAATTTAGTCTCTGTAGTTGAGGTATGTTGTCTTTGTGAAAGTAATTTTGTGCTGATAAAGCAATCCCAGTCATGATCATAGAACAATGCTTTGGATGCTCCTGAGGTAATTCTGACCTCTGTTGGCAAAGCACAGCAAATGAAATGTGTGCTGAGCAGCACACTTGTGTTTTGATGTTGTTTATTTCAGACATGATGTGTTGCTGAGAGGAGAAATTAAGGCATCAGTTCTCAGCTTTTATTGATGGAAAGCTTCTTTTATCATGTCAGTCTGGTTATCTTGAGCATAGGGTAGAGGATTTATGCTCAGACTGTCCTTAGACAATAGCATTTCCCAATGTAATTTTTTGTACCAGAGAACACAGTTTTATCCAATATCTTTCTTATCCAAATTTTCTATACTGTGTCAACAACATTTAAACGTGGCACAGTATAGTATCTCTGTATGTTAACGATTGGCTGTTTCAAATATTCCATTTTAGGTTTTGCAGTATTTCTGCTACAGCCACCATTCTGTAATGCCATTTTAAAGCCTCTGAGTAAACGTGATCAGTGGATTGGTTTTGCTCTGTTATGCTTATTGCAATAGGTAATATCACACTAATCAACTTTCTTATTCAATGTGTTAATCCAGCTAAAATAAGTAAATAAAAGAAATATTGAATCTAAGAAATAAGTAATCTGAAGAGGTGCTTTTTTTTTTCTTTCTTTTTCTTTTTCTCTGTGCAGTAGCTGTAATTTCTATCATATATTTGTCATATCTGTGTTTATCGTTAAAATGGCTTCCCTGGGTTGTGTTCTTGTTAACAAAGTTAATATAATGCTGATGGAAGGAATGAGTGTTAGCACTTTGATGGAGCCAGGTAACATGCTAACAAAGACATTAAGTGAGCCTTTGTTTTGAAACTATGTTGCTCCATAGAACAAATGTGTTCATATTTTATGTTACGGAGTTTTTAGTACTATTTTTATTTCCTTTTGATCAAGATTTATTTCAATCACCTTATGTGTTGCAAAAATATACTGTTGCAGGTTTCTGATATTCTCTGCCTTGCTCATGGTCTGCTTAGGGCTATGGATCTTCTAAATTGAGAAAGTGTTCTACCAGGAAGTACAAATGTTGTCTATATATTGTGTGTTTGTTATAGGTCATCAACAGACTTCAAGAGCTATAACATGTTCAGGATTCATATTTTGGTAGTTAATTGCTGGAGCTGAACTCTTTCACTGTTCTCAGTTAGGTTAAGTTTATGATAGATTGTCCAATAGAGTTGGACATGAGTGCTGCTGTTGTGAGATGAAGATATGGAGGCTTTGGACTGAGAATTGGGAAATCACGTGGGTAGGTGATGTAATACCATATAGATGTAAACACAAGATGTGAGACTCTTACATATATTAATGTTCTCGTATGTCAAAATAGCTAGTGGTTGATTTCATTGATGCAGGGATTAAGACTCTACTATAGGTTGATTTCTGAATCTGCTTTGCAAATCTCAGCATAAACTGAGAAAGAAGTTCAAGAATCAAGAGGAAATGGAATCACCTATTTTTTCTAATGTCTATTTTGCTTGTGTCTGATAGAATTACTCTATGTTTGAGGAAACCCAGATTAGGAAGGACAAGATATTAAAGCCAGCTGAATTGCAGACTCTATAGATAGCAACTTGTGTGTGTCCTAGAGATATAACAAAGAGTCTCAGGTTGGATTCTAGGATGAGCAATCTTTAATTTTGGAATGAGGTCCTAGTTCTAACAGCATCCATGTTTCAAAAATGTATTATAGATGTTGTTACTGTTATATATATTGGTTTTTTTATATATATAAACATATATATAAATATATATATATAAAATGTGTTATATAGGTAGCTATTGTTAATAATATATATAGTATTATTATAGTGCTACTTCCAGTGCCAGATCTTCAGGAATTTTATTCCACTTAAACAAGTGTTAGTAAGTGTTCCAGGATGCATAATTAATCATTTAGAGGTTTTTAAATCTCCTTTTGTAATAAATATTGACTCTGTGATGAAAATATATTTAAATTTGCAAATGGCATGAATTTATGGTGGGTGCAAATACTATGTTGGACATCCAAGGATATATTCTGAAAAAAATCTCTATGACTTTTCTTACTAAAGATTCAAAGTCAGTTGAATTAGGAAAAAAAATGGTTAAGGGAATACCTCTCCTAACAAAATATGTCATCGTATCTGTATTCTTCAGAGAAAGAAATGGGACTTTGCTTCAGTTCATTTCTGACATGGGAAATATTAGTGTTTTTTAGGATTTTAGTGTAATCTAATTTTTACAAAAGGAGTGAGCATGGTCTGTCTGAAGCTGTCCAAAGAAAATACTGATGATATATAGTATAATTCAGTGTTTGCAAATATATTCATGTAAGTGTATCTTACAGTCAGGAGATATTCAAGGGCTTTCAAAAGACTTCAGAAGATCAATTTCCATTTCTGTGCTTACAGAAAAAATAATTATGCTTTATATCATTTCACTAAATAGCAGTTGTCTGGGAAGAGTTGAAAAAACCCAATATTTATGTATAAAGGGAGTTCGAGATACATATATACACATGTATATATATTAGATACTGAAAAAATGTTATAGTCAAGTGTATCTGATTGTTTTTCTTTGTCAGTTACATGGCCTAATATTGTGTAACACAGTGGACCCCTGTTTCTCGTTGATTTTTATCAATTTGTAGATCTTATACGAAGCCTACAGGTCTGATTCATAACAAATATGTAGAACCCATCTACCTTTATATGTAGGGAGCCCAAACTTACCATACATAGGGTATGGAGATGCTCTCCATAGGAACTATTAATCTGATGCACTGATCTTCATCATCAGCCATATGACATCCTTGCACACTGCTCAGATCACAAAAGATCATACCTGGGGATATCATTTACAACAGTTGTAAAACGTGATCTACATTTCTTAAACTTGAATGCTTTTATTTGTTAAAAATACTGCTCGCTGATCTGGTTTTGGAGTGAGTATTTTCATAATTTGGTTATTAGCTGTTTTCACAGTGTTCTTGTGCAGGATGATGGCAAATGAGAGTTAACATTTTTTCCTATCAGGATGACTGGATTCTCAAGGACAGAACTATGGAGTGGATCCAAGTATCTGTCTGACTCATCATTGACAAACTGGAGTTACTAAGGTTCTCTGTGAACTAAGCAAAACCCCAGTTTTTCCCTATAGACAACTGAAATACAGACAAACCTTGCTGTCATGACTGATGAAAGCTTTCTCTCCTCTAGCCATGCCAGGCAAATTGGTCTTGACTGTAAGGATAAGGCAAAACTAACCAGTATCAGTCAAGAACATATTGCTCTCTGAATATAACAACTGTATTATGCAGTACCCATCCAGTGTACTTCCAAATAAGTAGTCTGGAAAGAATGATGAAGCAAAGCTGGTTAGAAAAAGGTCAAACGCAAAGTGACATTTTAGATATATGACAGATTCTTTTAATGAAGCATGACTAATTTATTACCTATTCCTTTGCATGACATCATCAAGAAGTATTTCTCCTTTATGTTTCTGTGTGTTACCTGATTTTTAACATTTTAACTGATATAACTGTTATCTCTATCAGAATAAAATGATATACCTTCAAATGAAATTGATTCCAGCTTCAAGTAAACTGAGCTCTAGTTCAGCTAAAGTAGTTAATATTATTTTTGTTCAGGTTTAGTTTGTTTATTTTTTACCATAGAAAGTACTTAACTGGAGAGACTGAGTGCTCCTAAATGTGTTTTTCTAAGGTAGATTCTTTTCCAAACTGAATGTATATACGTTTGGATGTACTTACAAATGCAGATTGTCTCATAGAACACACCTCCCAGTGGCCTAAGTCTGCCATAGCAAACCACTTATTTCTCTAATATTCTTAAAGCAGACCTTCAAAGCTGGCTAAAATAGCAAAATACTTTTTGTGGCTTCTGCAGAAGCCTACTACTCATCTTTTGGTCTGCAAAATTTAACTTCCTTCTGGTCTCAAGTGACAGCCAGCTACTTGTGTGGTCTCAACCTCAGAGACAAGCAGACACACGCAACTGGCTCCCAGGCTACTTCACCTACATGCTGACTAACCTGGCTCGATCATTGCTAGCAATCACAGACTGTCTTGCGCACTCACAGTCCCTACAGTTGCAAGCTCCATGGACACACGAGTTGTCTGACCTACAGTCCCACTCCAGTTTCTGGTACCAAGCCCCTCATGCACTCCAGTTGCTGGCAGCACAGACACATGGGCTCACTAACTCATTGTCTGACCCGGTTGCTGGTATTCGGACCCTCATATGGAAACACATGGACACAGAATAGAGTTCTTCACCCGAGGAAATAGAAATGGAATTTAGTAAGATTGAGTGCAGGATATTGACAGACAATTGTTCTGTAAAGTCAACTATATACACGTGATTGACCCTTTCTGTACCTTTATCGTTCTATTTTCTTACACTTGTTCCTCCCCAAATCACTTAAGTAGAAACTTTTCCCTACTTTTCAGTCCTCCTCTAAATATCACATAAAAAGCCTTGCTCAGTCCCATGTGTCCCTTACCTGTAGACAGCAACCCCTCTTAGTCTGAAATGTACTTCAGCATTTCCTCATCTTGATGGTTGTCACCCCTTGACAATGGGGTGAAGGCTCTCACAGGACAGCCCTAGGAGGGGCAATTACAGGGTGCCCTTTGTCTGAGTCCATAATTTCGGTTCCTGCCTGCTGTTGTACTGCTGTTCTCTCCTGACTTGTAGATGTGGGCCTTTAGATATGCTGATGGTTCTTCTGTAATGAGCTTGAGAGTGGCTGGACGAGGGTATTGCTTGATTCTCACACCTGTCCTTGTCTCTTTGTATTTATTTGTGGCTATACACAGGAGCTGGTTGTCATGTAACTTAACACTCTTGTGCATGAAAATTTGTGTAGTTTCTATCTCAGTACTGTTTTAGCCCGTTCTTTGGGTACTTCACAATCACAATATCTTCATAAACAGGTTCTGTAATTTTTTGCCTCAGAAGTTTCTTTAGACTTGTTTCTTAGATTCTAACCCAGTGAGAATATGCTTGTGTAAAACCTTTTATGTTTCTTTCAGCTACAATTCTTCTGTTGTCCTAAGATTATTCAAAGGATAAGGACACATTGACTCTGTGAGGGGCTACATTGACTCAGTGACTCATGGCTTAAGGGTTTTCTGGAAATCCAAGGCTTGTGTGTGTCTCTCTCTGTCTAGGATTCCATCTCTCAGCAACACATTGAACTTCTGTCATTTATGACCAGCCTTTTCTTAGTTCTTTTCACTGGAGAAAGTGTGGGTGGCAGATGGATTAATAACTGTACTAGCCTGGTATTTCTCCAATCAAAAATAAAGTTAGTAACAGCACGGATGGTAATGGGCAAGTATACTAGATTATCTGGCACTAAGGTTAGTTGTATACTTTTAATTGCTTCCACCCTAATCCAAGTTTTAATCTGGGGCACATATAGGCTGTTAAATCCATCAGTGTTCATTTAGCAGTGATATTTCACAAAACTTGAGAAATAGTAATTGCACTTAAGATACTGTTTTTTGAGTCTTATGTTGTTGTACATGATGCCTTTGTTCTACATGTTACTTCTATGCTTGTGTTATCAAGCTGTTATCAAACAGCTGATTCTGCTGTTTCTGTATTTGGAAAAAGATCTTTTCTAACCAACTGCTTTTTTTTTGTGGAGGAAAGAAGCATGATCCATAAAAGATAAACATAACAATAGTGCCAAATTCATGTTATGAATTTATGATTTTTTTTTCTCCTTCTATACTGCTTGATATCCGTCTTTATGGATATTACTATTACCACACATATAATTCCTTAGGTTTTCAAAAGCAAACCCGAATTCTGAATTCTATTACAGCAGGTATAGGAGGAATGCTCTTTGGAGGTGAGCGTTATTACATATCTATTGATGCTTATGCCTTTTCATAATTTATCTTCACATTTCTGTTCATGGTTAAACATTCAAAAGGCGTTATATGTATAGTGGAGACTTCTACAACAACTGGGAGGAAGAAACCCTTCTCTGCCTTTCTCACAGACAGGAAGCATGCCAGTAGTATTTTTTTTTGTGAATGTCTACTGTATTTCCCTAGTGAGGAATCAAATGTTTCTCAATATTCTCATTTCTTAGCTTGTAACAACTTGTTCTTTAGATTTCCAAGTTGAAGTGTATAATTCCTTGATGGGAAGGGAATGGAGATATCTGAGTGGAAATTTTGTATCTTACACATATGCTGCATTGGAGAGTTTCCTTTATCTTTCAAAATCTTAACTGCCAAAGAAAGGTGGAGACTGGACTCATTTCATGGTGATACAACAAAAACAATTAGTCAATTATAATTATATATACAATTAGCTTTAAAAATGCAGTTAATATTAATTGAATGTATAATCCCTCTGCCCTTCTTTTTAAATAAGTAAATAAATTAAAATATTATTATTTTAATTTTCAATTTTTAAATCGCAGTTTCTACATGCAACAGCTGCTTTTAGTACTGAAAAGAAGATCTAAAATAGACCTACTCAAGACATCATCTACTTTTGTCGATTTAAGACTTATAGCTGCACTTCCTCAAAAAGAATCCTGGAATGTGTTTTTTTAATGTTGGTTTTCCATGTACAACTTCTGAGGACTTTATTATTATATATTATTTATTTGTTATGCTTTAAAATGTGACTTTCTGAAAGGGTTTTTTCCCAGTGTCACTAAAGGCAAATATTTAAATGTACTTTCCTTGAAGTAATTTCAAAATATATCTCAAATTCAACAAAGTAAGGTCAGTTCTAGGTAAAACCATACATGAAAAAGACAGACATTCTTTTTACAGGGTAACTTATATAACAGTGGATTCTATCTAAGGGGAATATACAGAAAGAAAATATCACATTCACTAAAATGCAGGTTATTAATTTACACAGTTCAGAGCACCATGGTTGTAAATTTGATACATTTTTGCATAAGATACAAAATGGGAGCCATTTTGCTGCTGCTAAGTAAAATTATTGTTTTGTGTCTGAATAACTGATATATATTATTGTGTAAAATTTTGCATTTTCAAAAATGCTTTGTAAAGTTGTCTGTATATTTTGTATAAGCTCAGTGTACATGACTTACAATGTGTATGAATGTAGGCAGAGCACTAATGAGTATAGAAGCCTGGTTATGTGCTCTAATAACATTAGGCAATGTGCTCCTGTCAGATTAACAACAATAAACATGGAAATTTTGTAAGATTTTGTCTCAAAACAACACAAATTCCTCTAATATGCATTTATTCTGTGGAACAAAGGAACAATAAGGAGACTAGGTTGATCTGAACTGCTTGGTGTTTGCCACTGACATCAGTGGTAACAGGGTGAAGTTTACGTTTTCCTACTGTTAAAACTGACCTAGCAAGATGAGATTCACTACTTCTGTAGACCTGAAGAGCTAGGGGGTCTCTAGGAAGAGCTTCCAAAGATACTGAAGACCTGGTAAAGAAGGTGGGGAGAGAATTGGGAGGGGTGAGGATATGCTAAGTGTCCCTCAACCCTCATCATGGTTTAGACCCTAAAATGTGCAGGCATGAACATCATCCTCTGTCCATATCCTATAGAAGAACTGATTCCATCCGGACAGTGTCATCCTCTTCTTTGCCACTTCATTTCTGAGAAGAAATCAATTCCTAAGAGGGTTACCAGTCAGTTGTCAGATAAGATTTAAGTGAAACCAATGGGCAGACAAACACTGATGTAATCAGGCAGCTTTCTATGGCTTTAAAATACTCTTATCTTTGTTTTACCAGAACATTTTCCTTACCCCTCTATAGTAAAACTAGTATAGAAAGACCATAATTGTTAATGTGTGGATAATGAACTAATAATATAATAATAATGAGATACTTTAATAATATATTGAAAGTTTTTTACACAGGGGACATACAGTGGAAACAGATTAAAAGTTGTAATGGACATTCTGTGCATGTATGCATGGTTCTTGTTGGCAAGGACTGTACCTGTGTGCTGAAGATTAGCTGAATTAACTTATTATTTGCTTGCTTTTGTGTTAATATGTGTATAACATCAGCCACTTCACAGGTGTTTTTTGTGTGTGTTTGGTTTTTTGGGGGTTTTTTTGGGGGGTTTTTTTGCATATAGCAAAAAGCATAGCAAAATGCATAGCAAAATATCAAAGAATAGAATCATAGAATGGTTAACGTTGGAAGGGACCTTAAAGATCATCAGGTTCCACCCCCCTTGCCATGGGCAGGGAACCCTACCACTAGACCAGGTTCCACAAAACCTCATCCAACCTGCCCTCAAAAACCTCCAGGGATGGGGCATCAGCAACCTCCCTGGGCAACCTATTCCAGTTCCTCACCACCCTTATAGTGAAGAATTTATTCCTAATATCTAATCAATCCACTAGCCATCTTTTTCTTTAGTCTGTCATTTCAATACCACTTTTGTAATGCTACTCTTTATAACATCTTCATCACGTAAAAAAGAAAACATGCTGATCTTCTTACAAACTAAAGAATATTTCCAAGTCATATTTGACATGAGTTCAAAAGGTCAATATTCTTTGTCCACTGTGAGAACAAATTGTAATTAGGAGGCCTTTCTGCTTTTGGCAACAGTGTAAGAAGCATAACAGACTTTAGTGTCTTTGTGCCTCGCTTTGGCAAATGACAATGGAAGAAACTAATTGATGGATCATGTTGTATTTTGGAGTTTTAATTCATTATTGACTGAAAACCAATTTTATTTTTTTTTCAATTACTTCCTTAAAATTCATTAAGTGATAGATTTTCCTAATTTGCTGATGTTCATAATAAAAAAGATCCTGACTTACTAATGTATGTAAAATTAAGAGGATTGATTATTGACTGCATCAAAGCATTAGGAGGAACATGGCTTTGAGAGCGTTCAATGTTAGCAGTAAACTAAAGAGCTGCCAATGTTCTTTCAAAATCTTCTTTTCTGGAGGCTGAATGGTAATTTGTTTTGTTCCAAGCTCTCCTTGGTGTTGCTTTCACAGTAAAATGTTGAAGTGTCACACAGATAAATCAATATGTTTGAGAATTCCTCATATATGATATGTGTTTATGATGCCAAAGAGCTCTTTCGAGTTTTTCTCTTTCTCTGTCCCACTTTCCTATTAAATTAGATGCTTTTTTTTTAATGGAGCTAATACACCACTATACTTTTGCCTTGCTGTATTTTGATTACAAGAGAAGTGTGTTGGATCAACTACTGACCACATCTGGGAGTTTCAGGGTGTAAGGATATTTACAGGTTGTCCAATTCAAATTTGATTGTCAGTTATTAAACTACAAGAATCCAGTGTATACACTGAAGCTGTATTATTTTTTTAGGAAACAATGTTGCAAAATTGTAGCTATGCAAGACTTCCTAGGAGGGGTTTTCTGCTCTTTCCCAGGGGAATAGAAATGTCTACAACTGAGTCCTGCTCATGTTTCCTGTGTTCTTTCATTTGATAACCTGATTCTGATTTTGAGCATGTCTTTCTGTGCCATTTGGGAGCTGACAGTAATTTGTCTGTCCATCCTGTCTCATCTTTCTGAGTCATCAGGATTTACTTGCTCTCCTTTGTCCTTTATCTTCCAACCTGAGTGTCCTGAGAAGCTTCACCTAGGTGCATTTATATAACCACTAATCAAGTTTCAGTTAAAAACCAACTGAAATTACCCCAATTTTTTGTTTAAAAATATTCTCTAAGAAGAGCAGCAAGAAGTACAACAATGCATTAAAGAGTGCCTGGATTAAAGGAGAAAATTAGAGGAGAAAAGAAACAGGTTTGGGGTGTTTTGGTTTGGTTTAGTTTGGTTTGCTTTATTAATATTTTTATAAACACCTAATGCATAATTAATAATATGAATCCCTTGCATTAAAAAAAAAAACAACAAACAACAAACCACAAACAGGCAAATCCTAACAACTGCCAATCAAAGAAAACAAGCAAAACCAAGTAAATTAACATTCTGGTTATTTATGTATTTATTTTACTATTTAAAATACTATTTTCTGTATCACTTTCAATCTTCTGCTTCATTCTTCTATAAACTGGTACAAATCAAAGGAAGAAAGTAGAATTAAATAAGAAAATAAGTAAAAGAGTATTATGCAAAAGTATAAAAGAGGTTATAGAATACTGATAGATTAGCACTTCCTTCCTTCCAATAGATAGGACAGCCTGTCTTTGCCACATAAATAACATCTGTGTATTATGGAAAAGTATAGTATAAAATACTTCATTCTAATTGGAAAGATTAGAGTGACTTTCACAGCTGGAAGTTGCCTTCTGTGTAAGAAAACTTCTGTAGACTTCTGAGAAGATTAAAACAAATTACTTCATTTTGTGCTTCTTTGCACCCAAGAAAATATTTCAGTCCTGTTCTTCCAAGAAATTAAATTGCAGGGAGAGGCAAAGGTACCAAGCTCACTGCAGAATACAATGTAGCACACAAATAATTCTTTATGCATGCAGTATTACTTTTGGGAAAACAACTGTTTAAATTTATGAGCTAATTAATCATTCAAACATGCAAAATAAAGCAGAAAACAGTCTGCAACACTAGTATTCCATTGGTAATAAAACACAGATTCAGTAGTAAAGAATTCTTTAAAAGAATATGTTAAGCATCACATGTCATTTTTTTTGATGTAGAACATGAAAAATGTCAGTATGAAAAACTCTTTTTGCCTATTAGCTTCAGATTTATTTTTGGTAAACTGCAGCACTTGCTTCTAAGGTACAAAGTGATGAGGAAAAGGCTGAGATACTTAATGCCTTCTTTGCCTCCATCTTTAATAGTCAGACCAGCTATACCAAGGGTGTCCGGCCTCCTGAGCTGGAAGGTAAAGATGGAGAGCAGAACAACCCCACATACACACAATCCAGGAGGAAGTAGTTAAAGATCTGCTTTTGCACCTGGATATGCACAAGTCTATGGGACCTGATGGGATCCAGGCTAGAGTGCTGAGAGAGCTGGCACGGGAGCACACTGAGCCTCCCTCCATCATTTATCAACAATCCTGGTCAACAGAGGAGGTCCCAGATGACTGAACAGGGGCTAATGTGATGCCCATCTACAAGAAGGGCTGGAGGGAGGATCCAGGGAACTACAGGCCTGTCAGCTTGACCTCAGTACTGGGAAAGATCATGGAGAGGCTCATCTTGGGTGAGCTCACATAGCAAGTGCAGGGAAGTCAAGGGATCAGGACCAGCCAGCATGGGTTTATAAAAGGGAGGTCTTGCTTGAGCAGCCTGATCTCTTTCTATGGCCGTGTGACCCATGTTTTGGATGAGGGGAAGGCTGTGGCTACCCAGGCTTTGACACTGTCTCCCACATCATTCTCCTGGAGAAGCTGGAGAATCATGGCATAGACAAGTGATGCTTCACTGGGTAAAACACTGGCTTGATAGCTGAGTCCAGAGAGTTGTGGTAAATAGAGGCAAATCTGGTCATTGTCATCAGTGGTGTTCCTCAGGGCTTAGTTTTGGGGCCAGTTTTGTTCAATATCTTTATCAATGACCTGGATGAGGGGTTGAGCTCACCCTCAGTAAGTTTACAGATGACACCAAACTGGATGGGAATGTTGATCTGATGGAGGGTGGGAAGGCTTTACAGAGGGACCTGGGCAGGCTGGATTGATGGGCCTAGGCCAATTGTATGTGATTCAACAAGGCCAAGTGCTGGGTCCTGCATTTGGGTCACAACAACTGCAAGCAACGCTACAGGCTTGGGGAAGAGTGGCTGGAAGGGTGCCCAGCAGGAAAGGACATGGGGGTGCTGCTTGACAGCTGGATGAACATGAGCCAGCAGTGTGCCCAGGTGGCCAAGAAGGCCAACAGCATCCTGGCTGCATCAGGAATAGCGCGGTCAGCAGGAGTAGAATTAAAAAATAGGTAGAAACTTGCTTCTATGAAGTATACAGGTAGCTTCACATATAGTCAGCAAAAAACCTGCAAGCACTCAATGTACTTGTGGGATCCAACTTCAAGGCTTTGGTGGTTTGGGTTTTTTTTGCAAATTATCAGGCATATTTTTTAAATTTGAAACAAAAAATCACCTTTACTGTTTTGTGACTATTATAGATTGTGAAACCAGTTACACTGGACATATAATGAAGCTGCCTGTAAAATAAGTGCTGTAAAATACAGAAAGATAACAAAAGAAAGAAAAAAGTAATTTATTAAGCTTATATATATATATATATGTATGTCATTTATGAAAAATATAATAGGTTAAAATGGGAGCTAAAATATGAGGCCAAGTAAAAAGAATAAATTTACTATCTCATTAAAGCGTATGATTGGATCTCACTAATCTTATGTTTGTATCTCAGTAACTGACCTGAAGTCAATGAATATATACTTGTGAAAAAGTAGTGCAAAATCATATTCTAACCTCAGTATTATTACCACAGTAATACCGGGAGAACAGATCTAATTGAAATGACAGAATGGTTATTAGTCTTCAAGACTGCCCTAGATAAAGTTCATTACTGCTATAAAGATGAATGTGTAAAATTATTTTTATAAAGAAATTATACTGATAGCAACATGACATTTTAAGTTCTTTTCTAGATAATTTGTTTCTTAAAGTTTAATCAGATTTGTTGCAGTGATCTTTAGATTATATATATATATCAAATTTCTGACATTTCTGTACTTCCCAAGACAAATAACTTTACAATTGTACTTTATTTACAGTATCTGGCGAGGACCAAATATAAACTGCACAGACAGTTCAGGTTATACTGCTTTGCATCATGCAGCTTTAAATGGACACAAGTAAGTGCCTCATGTTTGCTTTTTATGTTGATTGATATTTAACTGTGTAACATAGAAGTATGTAGCTTAACCTTGAGATTTTCACAGAAAGTTGACAGCAAGGAACTGGTGGAAAAACAGAAACTGAGAGTGATTTGTGCTATCTTTAATGTGATTTTGGACTGTCCATAAGATAACATATGGATTCATAATAGTTATATGTTTGGCTTGTTCGTTTTGCAATTTTCATTCTTCCTTGGAAAACTTAAAACTTTAGGATGTGTCTTTACTTATATTGTACATTAATCTTTTGGTGGATACTGGATATTCTGTTTATGAATAAATGAATTAAAATACTGTTAAAATATTTGTTGTGATTCTTCCAAAATTTTAGTTCTGTAGCTAAAGATTTAGAATCATCCATTAATATACTTTACCTCCATGGAATTAAGTCTAAGTCCTTAATATGGTCTGTTAAACTTGGCTTTAGGAGAAAAAAAAAAAAAAATAATAAAAAAAAGGCTAGGAAATCACATTTCTCTTGTTTATATTTTATGGATTGTTTCTTGTGCCATTGCATATTTTTGACTAACAAAAGCCCAGTCCCTTTCAAAGTCTGCTAGTTTTAAATAGACAAAAACTGGTTTTAGTATGTTTAATAATTACTAAACCCAGCAAAGGAAAAATATTGCTGTATAAACACTGAATCTATCAGAGATTTCAAGTGAATCCTGGCTATGTAAACTATAAAATCCCCAAACACACAAAAGCCAAATGGCATTTGCCAACACAGTATTGGCCAATCTTCTGCTGAAGTCAGAGAGGACTTCAAGATATGGACTTATGTACAGCAGCAGATTTAACTGTGGCTTTTGTGAAGGTCATACTGGCCAGTGCCTTCTGTGACCTCTTACCCTTACAGCAGGGTAAGTAGCAGTTACTGACATCACATTTATACCTGCTACAGTAAAGTAAACTGAAATATGTTATGATAGTTCAGGCCCTGCTATCCAAACCATCATCCTCATTCTGCTACAATGGTCTGCAAGAGAATTTGACAGTCACCTGGTGGTTGCAATTTTGTTAGTCACCACAAACAGCAAATAAATAGCTGTACACTCTGATTCAGGTTTGAAACCTGATATAAAAAAATCAATACTAGGTACAATCAGTTGACACAAAAGCCTTCCCACTTAGGAAAAGTTCTTATTCTTCGAAAAATGCTGGGATTTTAATTTTTCACACTTTATAATAGGATGAACTTGAGAGATTTCAAACTTTTTCTGGAAAAGTAAAAAAATAAAACTTAATGATCCAACAAATAATTTGTGGCTGGGACACTTGTTGGACAACAATGTTCAAGTCACTGCTTGATCATTGTATGTGATGAATTCCCTCCTCCTTGGTTATTCTGGGATAGTTCTCTTTGCTTTTGAAATTATTCTGCTTAATATAAGTAATTAAATTAATATCTAGGGCAGGGACTTGAATCTCAGTTTCCCTAAGTAATTTTCCTTAGCCCAGTAATGTTACTGGGCTAAGGACTCTCGGTGTTCTCCTCTCAGAATTTTATTTCTACAAAATGAAAAAGTTCTGACAGAGCACAAAAAAAGACTCACCCTTGAGAAGTGTGATGGGTCAGGGTGTTCTTGAAGGACGAAGGAGACCTAGGTTCTATTTTGTAGCTTGATTCTTGCAACAGACTCCTAATTGTTGCTGTATATCATTATCCATGTTTTCCAGTTGCAGGTTGTTTCTCAGGTTTTTATTTTGTTTTGTCTGTGATTTGTTTGGGGTTTTTTTTGTGTTGTCCCCCCACATATTTCAATTTCTCTTTGATTAGTGTCCCTTTCAAACCACTTAATACCTCTATGCTTCATTAGACCATCTACTGCAAAATGAGCTATTACATCATGAGCAGTCTCTAAAAAATTATTTGTACTTGAAAGTCTTAGGAAAGTTTTGGTGTACCAAAAGTCATTCTGCACTGGAGCTGCTCTTTCTGGGTTGTTTTAATGTTACTTGACCTTGTCAGGAGTAAGCAAAATCTAGCATAGTCTCCCTCAAAGCTTAGATGTGATGACTCCAGTATCTCTATGATTTCTTTTGGAGACAATTGGGAGTTTCTTTTGACCTGGATGTTTGCTCTTGCCACATTTTTCTTTCACTAGGCAATTAAGTAAGGTTCCATCAAGGTTGGTAGAACAATTTCCTTGGGATTTATCTTCTGTTTTAATTTGTAGCCAAGGCCTTAATTTATAGTTGTATCATGGATCACACCAAGATCCTACAGCCTCCCCTTGCCCCTTATGTTTTTAAGCAAAATTGGTGTCAGTGTTTCCATATTTAGCAAAAATGTGAATAGAACTGCCCACGCTGGATCATAGATGCTATTAATTTAATAACTAATGAGGCCTGACTATGTCAAACTATGAGGAGACAGAGAGGTAAGACAGAATTTATTCATTTTTTAACATAATTGATAACCAATGTTTATACCTCTCAGTTGATTTTTAAGTTTAACCTTTGAAGTTAAGTACAGGGGACTGCTTAAAAATCACAGATGTGATATACCAGCTTATCTTAATCTTTCATTCAATGTATGAGAAGCCACACTGAAAATACTGAAAGAAATATAATAAGAATCAAAATAATATGAATCACATTTTTACACACTGCTCTCAGGAGCAAGAAATGAAAATAGAAGCAATTATTCCATAGAATATAGCATATGTGTGAGTAGATCATAAGTAAATTATTTCCTCCAAAATAACTCTTTGAGATAATGCCTTAAAAGGAGAAGAAAACCTGCTACTTCTAAGCCTTACTGCAAAAACTTCATCCATAAATGTACCCTCTTCTCTCCCTGCTTCCAGAATTCAGCAATGATGGGGATAGGAGTACTTCTCTGCCCTTAGTGCCTGGAAGGTTTGTCTTGGGGAACATGAATGTGGCCTTGACTGGCAAATTCTAAAAATGTTTTCATGGCCAGGTGATCCTGTTTAAAGAAAGGGATTCAGAGAACTGATGCTACTATAGTTGATGGGTTTTAAAAAGAAGTAAGAATCATTCAAATTAATAACACTGACAATGTTTTGCTGTCTGTTTCATCAACAAGAGGTCTTTTTTGGTAGTAGTTTCTCTTGAAATACAGATTTATTTTCTGTTATTCAGTATTAAATTTTTGGTAATATGAATGTTCATATAAAAACTTAATAAAATGAACTTCCTGTCAATTTTTAGATTTATTTTCTGTTTTCCAGGGATATAGTTCTCAAATTACTTCAGTATGAAGCATCAACTAATGTGGCTGATAATAAAGGTTATTTTCCTATTCACTTGGCTGCTTGGAGAGGAGATGTAGACATTGTGAAGATTCTTATCCATCATGGACCATCACATTCCAGAGTGAATGAACAGGTGAAGTGATACAATATTTGTGTGTAAATCAGAAAAGAGAAGCACATGCTCTTTAGGTCTGGCAGATTTATTGCCAAATAAAACCAAAACCAAAACTAAAACCAAGTATGTTTTCCATTGTTTCTGTAATTTCTTCTTCAAGACTGATAACATATTTCAGTATAAGCATACCAGGTATATTTCTTCCAGATGGACACTGAGGATATTAGATTTTTAAAGTAACAAAAACCCTTCTGCTTATTTCTAAAAAATCATACAAAGACATACTTAAATATGCATCTTATATATATTAATGTAAATTTACATAAATCGTAGAATGCCAGGGTGGAAAGGAACCTCAAGGATCATCTGGTATGACCTTTCTAGGTAATACTATATTTAATATGAGATGGCTCAGCACCCTGTCAAGCTGAGACTTAAAACTGTCCAATGTGCGGGAATCTACCACTTCTCCTGAGAGACTATTCTGATGTTTTTATTGTTCTCAGGGTGAAATTGTCCAATCAGAATCACCCCAGGATCAACTTGTGCCCATTACCCCTTGTCTTTTCCATGTGACTCCTTGTAAATAAGGAATCTCCATCTTCTTGCTAGCCACCCTTTAAGTACTGGAACATGGTAATAAGGTCTCCTTGAAGCCTTCCCTTCTCAAGGCTGAACAAACCCAGTTCTTTCAGCCTCTCCTCATATGTCAGGTCCTCCGGTCCTCTGATCATCCTTGTGACCCTTCTCTGGACCCTTTCCAGCCTGTCTGCATCCTTTTTGTAGAGCAGGGACAAGAACTAAGCACAGCACTCCAGGTGTGGTCTGACAAGCGCTGAGTAGAGTGGGAGGCTGACTTCTTTATCTCTGCTGGTGATGCCCTTGTTTATTCAGCCCAGCGTCCTGTTGGCTTTCTTTGCTGCTGCAGCACCGGTCTCTCATATTGAGCCTGTTATCCAACAAGACCCTCAGGTACCTTTCCACAGGGCTGCTCTCCAGCCAGGTGGATCCCAGTCCGAACTACACTCCTGGGTTATGTGTTCCCAGGTGCAACACCTTACACTTCTCCCCGTTCAGCTTCATAAGGTTCCTGCTGGCCCACTCCTCCAGCTTGTCTAGGTCATCCTGGAGGGTGGCTCTCCCTTCTGAAGTGTCAACCTCTCCACTCATTTTGATGTTGTCATCAAATTCATCAGGGTGTTCTTGAACCCAGCATCCAGGTCACTTATGAAGATGCTAAACAGCACTGGGCCCAATTTTCATCCCTAGGTGACCCCACTAGTGACCAGTTGCCAGTTTAAGGAGGAACAATTTGCTATCACCCTCTGGGTATGGTCTGTCAACCAGTTCCCCACCCACTGCACAGACCACTTGTCAAGGCTGTAATGAGTCAGTTTCTCCAGGAGGAGGCTGTGAGGATCAAAAGCCTGGGAGAAGTCCAGGCCCACAATGTCCACTGCTTGCCCTGCATCAACCAAGCAGGTGACTTTGTCACAGAAGGCAACCAGGTTTGTCGAACATGATTTGCCCCTGGTAAATCCATGTTGGCTTTTCCCAATCATGTGCTTCAATTGACTTGTGCAGGGTGGAAAGGAACCTCAAGGATCATCTGGTATGACCTTTCTAGGTAATACTATATTTAATATGAGATGGCTCAGCACCCTGTCAAGCTGAGACTTAAAACTGTCCAATGTGCGGGAATCTACCACTTCTCCTAAGAGACTATTCTGATGTTTTTATTGTTCTCAGGGTGAAATTGTCCAATCAGAATCACCCCAGGATCAACTTGTGCCCATTACCCCTTGTCTTTTCCATGTGACTCCTTGTAAATAAGGAATCTCCATCTTCTTGCTAGCCACCCTTTAAGTACTGGAACATGGTAATAAGGTCTCCTTGAAGCCTTCCCTTCTCAAGGCTGAACAAACCCAGTTCTTTCAGCCTCTCCTCATATGTCAGGTCCTCCGGTCCTCTGATCATCCTTGTGACCCTTCTCTGGACCCTTTCCAGCCTGTCTGCATCCTTTTTGTAGAGCAGGGACAAGAACTAAGCACAGCACTCCAGGTGTGGTCTGACAAGCGCTGAGTAGAGTGGGAGGCTGACTTCTTTATCTCTGCTGGTGATGCCCTTGTTTATTCAGCCCAGCGTCCTGTTGGCTTTCTTTGCTGCTGCAGCACCGGTCTCTCATATTGAGCCTGTTATCCAACAAGACCCTCAGGTACCTTTCCACAGGGCTGCTCTCCAGCCAGGTGGATCCCAGTCCGAACTACACTCCTGGGTTATGTGTTCCCAGGTGCAACACCTTACACTTCTCCCCGTTCAGCTTCATAAGGTTCCTGCTGGCCCACTCCTCCAGCTTGTCTAGGTCATCCTGGAGGGTGGCTCTCCCTTCTGAAGTGTCAACATCTCCACTCATTTTGATGTTGTCATCAAATTCATCAGGGTGTTCTTGAACCCAGCATCCAGGTCACTTATGAAGATGCTAAACAGCACTGGGCCCAATTTTCATCCCTAGGTGACCCCACTAGTGACCAGTTGCCAGTTTAAGGAGGAACAATTTGCTATCACCCTCTGGGTATGGTCTGTCAACCAGTTCCCCACCCACTGCACAGACCACTTGTCAAGGCTGTAATGAGTCAGTTTCTCCAGGAGGAGGCTGTGAGGATCAAAAGCCTGGGAGAAGTCCAGGCCCACAATGTCCACTGCTTGCCCTGCATCAACCAAGCAGGTGACTTTGTCACAGAAGGCAACCAGGTTTGTCGAACATGATTTGCCCCTGGTAAATCCATGTTGGCTTTTCCCAATCATGTGCTTCAATTGACTTGTGACAGTCCCCAGAAGGATTTGCTCCATGACTTCCCCAGGGACTGACGTGAGGCTAATGGGTCTATAATAACCTAGATCCTCCTTGGAGCCCTTCTCTATGGGTGGTGGTGACATTAGCCTTCCTCCAGTCTTAACTTTGTTAGCTATTAAATTCCTGAAAAACTTTGAGATAAAATTAATATTCTTGGTATATTTTGAGTGTACTGTAAATGACCTGATAAGCGGGGATAAATGACAAACCAGATGGACTGCACATATGCATGTGCAGCAGAAGGACACATACTGGCAAAAATGATGAGAGTATTACAGTGGGTAAGAGCAGGATAAATATGTTACATTCTGTTGTCAAACATACGGCACACCTTCTGCTTTCGTTCTGTGTATTTCTATATGGTCCATTTGTAGGGTTAGTATTTAGAATAGAAAGAAAGAAGGTGCTTAAAATCTGACACCATCTATAGTCAGTTGAACTGTTTGAGGACTGGATGTGTAATACGAGTAGTAACCCTTAGCTGTTGAATTTGCCAGGGTAATCAGTAAGTTATTAGAATGTAAAGATGGGAATTAGCTCCACATTCAGATTGAAATTTTAGTGCCTGCATTGACTGGATATACAACATTTTATTCCACAGCGATCTAGCCACTGTCATCAAAGGAGCCAACAGGGTTATTTAAGTGACCAAAAGTAAGGCAGGATTCATTTGCCCAAACACAGAAATCCAGTACATTCTAAAGCCCTACACTGAGACATCTGCCTGGGCCTGAAGGTATGACAGAAAATGCTCAGAATTTCCAGGTTCTTGGGGAGTGGCTTATGGACTGCAGATAGGATACCCTACAGCAGCTCAAATGGCAAAGTAAAACATAACAAAGGAACTGCACTCTCAGTGTCTACATGAGTGTGGCTGGAAGGTGAACTGTGAGAAAAGAAGACATGTTGGACCTAAACTGAGAACACTTAACCATTGTGAGATACTATTCCTTGAATAATATGATATTTGGGGTTACATGCTTAGCCATTGGAATCCCTACAATAACTATGGTATGAATATCAAGTATTAGTGCAGGAAATACAGGAAAATAATATAATAAAATATGCCCATGTGACAGTCTTCTGTGAAATCCTATAATACCCTGGCTCATCCAAGAAAAAAATACCAAAAACTGCTCTGTGGTTTAAGTTTCAGATTAGGAGTTTTCTCTGAGTTTCTAATTCTCATCAGCTGTTGCATGCAGGTTGAAACCAGTTGAATTGTAGGACTACCATTTGTCAAGGGGAAGGGTTGTTTTTTGTTGTTTTGTTTTAATTTCTGCAACAAAATTGAAGAGCAATTTTCTGATTACATGTTTTCAATTTGCTTGAAGAGACTCTGTGTTCTACTTACAGAAAACTGGAAGCTATGCAGGAACTTCAGAGAAAGAGATGGTGAATGAGCTATTTCAGTAAGATCAGAAAGAGAAATGTAAATTAAAACCTACTCCTTCCCAATCCCACATATACATCCAAACTTCTAGAATATTCTCGAGCTTGATGAGGTGTGCTGTTCAGTGTCTCTGCTTTGATCACTGGAGCAAATAAGCAGAGTTGCATCTATTCTATACCCCACTGACTCAGACAGATCTTGTGGATAGATCTGCTGTTATGCATTTTACCCGAACGCTTTGTAATGGAGAATGTGTGAGCAATCCTCACAAGAAGTGTTGGGCCTTAAGTCTCTTAAGGGAGTCTTTATAATATTTAACTTTGAAGTTAAGCTCGTGCATACACTCTTCTTCTGAACTTGTAGATCCCTCAGTGTTCCACTCTACACAGTGGCCAGTTTTATAAGGTGGACCACTTTGCTGACACCAACTTTCCCGTGCTGATTAGCACACTACACAGGAGAATATTATCTGTATCATGGAATGAAGAAAATGCCATGTTGATATGAAGTCATCTCAAACCATATATCCTCAAATAACACTAGAGGGTTATCCTCACCCTGATATTTGAGTCAGAAACATTTCTAGGCTTTTGCTTATTTGCTGAAATGCTGTATATCTTGGAGTATAATTCTTCCTTCTTTTTTCTCCTGAGAATTGAGAACACTAGCCATTTTTCTTTACACTTTTTCACCACAGTAAATAATATATTGAAGTCAGTATTTTTTCCTGGTTATTTTTTTGATAAGGATCACATTAAGAATGTATGTGCTGTCAGTTTCAGAAAATAATTTTGTTCATAATTTAAAAATTGTTGCAACTAATTTGTGATACATCTTTGCTTTTAATCTAATTTATTAAAATTTGTGTAAAAGAAATGCTTCTAAAAACCTAAGTGAAAATAATGAACAGCACAACAAAGAAATAAACAAGAAGCTCATGAAGCACAAATGTGTATTACATGTATTAATGGATTTAATATGCTATGCTATAAATTATTTTAACTACATACTACACATTTAAAATGCAGTTAACTAGTATCATAGGATCATATCCAGACCTATCCAGCATCTAAATCTCTGAATGCCCCCTACTGTTCCTATTACATAAAATTGAAAAAAAACAAACACTAAAGAGGTGAATAGTTAAGTGACAGTTATTTTATGGGGGTGGTGGAATGTAGACTGGCAACTCTACATACAGCTAATGGTTTCAGCATAACAACTATGTAAGAATAATTCTATCACTGTTTAATGCAGGTGTCTTAGTTGACATGCATGATGTATATTTGAAATTACAAAAGATGGTGAAATTACAAAATACATATTTAACCTTCATTGATGAAGACTTGAATATATGCCAATTATAAATTGAATGAAGAATAGTTAATTGTATGAGTTCAAGACTTTTTATTAAATTAATACCAAATTTAATAAAAACATGCTGTTAACAGGCTACTTACATGTTTGTTTATGTAAAGACATTTGGATAGCACAAACATTTATTATGGCAACTCTCATAATAAAATTACATATTTGATAAGAAATCCTAATCTATTAAAAACTAATAATAAATAACAGCCACATATAGATAATATGTAGCTTTTGTGTTAGTGAAGGAAATCACATACAAAAAGATGAATGACAAGGAATAAATATAAAGATCAAAATATATTTTAGTATATACTGACAGAATGTGAATAGTAAAACATTTGCAGGAGAAAATGGTGAACATTTCTGAATTTTTTAAGTCATGTTTTTATCTATATTTTCATTCTACCTGTTCTTTTTGTACATAGCATGTCTTTTCCCTTATATTTCTATATTTAATACACTGTGGAATTTTTCTGTGCTTCAAATTGTAATTGTCGTTAAAAACACTCACATTTCCTTTATGCCATTTGACACCTGAAATGTGAAGGATCAGAGGTCAAGATGCATTCATAATATGTAAATACCTAACATCTAACGTATTTACTGTCTTGCTGAAATCATCAAAATGAAGCACAAACATGATATGCTCCTCTCAGTGAAACCTCAGGGGCTTCCAGAAGTACAATTCAGTTTCAAAGTAGCCTGCAAAACCAATAATTTTCATGTTCTGCATTTGATGTTCCCCCTCCTTAAATTAGACACTATGTGGATGAAATTCTGAATTTCCCTTGTGATTCTTCTTATATCCTCTTCAGAGGAAAAAATTATGCAGAGAAAATATTTTTTTATTTGAGCTGATTGCAGCAATAAATTTAAAGAAAACATTTATTCAAAGTAGTCAACCAAATTACAGAATTACTTTTTAATTTTGTTTCCATGTAAGTATAGGTGAATTTAAATGGGGATTCAGTAGGGTTCATTTTGATTCACACTGGGTAATTTGCAGCAGAAGTTTTCCCAATAACTTTGCGAAAAATTGTATTTATGAAAAAATATTACTATCTAAATCCAAGTGTTCTCTAAATTATGGGACAATGCTATCTTTATTTGTTGACATCTTGTTCTAACATGGTGAAGATATTAAGTA
The DNA here is from genome assembly GCF_000747805.2 of Chaetura pelagica. NCBI lineage: Eukaryota > Metazoa > Chordata > Aves > Apodiformes > Apodidae > Chaetura > Chaetura pelagica. The sequence goes on along the minus strand of NW_009952366.1, from coordinate 8,346,858 downwards.
GTACATGTTCGTAGAATCATAGAATGGTCAGAAGGGACCTTGAAAGATTGTCTAGTCCAACCTTCCTACCATGGACAGGGACATCTTTTACTGGATCAGGTTGCTCAGAGCCCCATTCAATCTGACCTTGAACACTTCCAGGGATGGAGCATTCACAGCTTCTCTAGGTAACCTATTCCAATGTCTCACCAACCTCATCATAAAAATATCTTCCATGTATCCATTCTACATCTACCCTTTTTCAGTTTGAAACCATCACCCCTTTTTCTGTCACAATAGGCCCTTGTAAAATTATCTCTCCGTCTTTCTTATAAGAGTCTCTTTTCTATATTGAAAGGCTGCAGTAAGATGTCCCAGAGCCTTCTCTTGTCCTGGCTGAATAACCACAATTTTCTCAGTCCTTTTCATAGAAGAGATGTTCCAAGCCTCTTACCATCTTTATGGCCCTCCTCTGGATCTGTTCTAACAGATCCATGTCTTGTATTTGGGAACCCAAAGAGGAATGCAGTACTCCAGATGGGGTCTCACAAGAGTGGAGTAGAGGGGAAGAATCACCTCCTGATTGCCAGGCTTTTTTTTATGCAGCCCAGGATATGGCTGGCTTTGTGGGCTGCAAGTGCAAACTGCCAGTTTGTATACAGTTTTTCATCTACCAGTATCCCACATCCTTCTCTGCTGAGCTGCTCCTAAAAATTTCATTACTGAGTCTGTATTGATACTGGGGATTGCTCTAACCCAGCTGCAGGACCTCGCACTTGGCCTTGTTGAACTTCTTGAGGTTCACATGGGCTCATTTCTCAAGCCTGTCAAGGTCGCTCTGGATGTCATCCCTTGCCTTGAGCATATCAGCTATACCACTCAGCATGGTGTCATCCACAAACTTCTGAGAGAGCACTCCATCCTACTATCTATGTCATTGGTGATGATATTAGTCAGCATTGGTTCCAGTACACACCCTATGGGGACACCACTTGTTACTGGAATGTTCATTAGGGATTAGAATACAGAGGCTTAAACTGCACTGAGAAGGAAAAAATAGAAATGGAGCAAGATAGCTTGCAGTAAAGAAAACATTCCATCAGGAATGGTAGGTCTTCAAAAAAACACAACAAATTTAGAGAAACTTATCAGTGATACAATATACAACTTCTTTTAAAAGCCTAATATGTATGAATATTCAGGTTTGTTAATTTTTTAATGTAAGCAAAGTTGTGAATAATTTTTCATCTATGTACAATTACAGTTGTAGCAGACCAAAAAAGGAAAATAGTTAGTCTTGTCTTAAACTGATTTTTTAAACAGTTTTGAAAATGTATCTGGAAACATTAGGGATGCCTAAATGCTAGTGTTTGGTGTTTCAGAGAGCACTTGATAAGGAAATATGTGGCCTTTTTAGTTCTTTAGTTACTTTCAAAATAGACAGGTTTATTGATGACATGATAAGGATGTCGTTACCTATTTTTCCACATAATCTTTAAAAATCTGTGCACCACATAAGAAAACTTCCTCAAAAAGAATGGACAATAAAGTCACAATGTTGTTTCCAAGAGCTCTTCTCATTCTTGGCTGTGTTTAGAGTTTCTCTTGTAATGTTGTTCAGCCTTTGCCCTAGACATCCAGGAAAACACTTTAATTCCCATTGTAATTAAACAGAGTGACATCCCACTTGCTGAATCAATCAGGAGAAGTTCCTGCTTTTTTTCAGAGTGATTAACTTACACTAGTGGAACATCTCAGGAAACTGCACTCCTGTTCTAATAGATGAAGTAGGAACATCCTGAGATCATTCCTTTCTCTGTCTTGGAAATGTCTTACTCAGTTACTTGATATTGGGATTATGTGACAAAGAAATGGCTCAGTGATTGAGGAAGTCTCTCTTTTCAAGTTCATTGTAAAAATGCTTGGATAAGACAGGAGTTGAGCATTCTTTGCAAAGGTCTGTAAAATCACTACACTATAGTCGTTATTGCTTGTACAGTACTTGCATGGACTTTACGAGCTCCAAACTACACAACTAAGCACTAAAAGTCCTAAATATACCCACTGTTTAATAGTGGCTTTACAAAGACCTATATAATATTCATGTGAGTCATTCATTCTCTTGCTGTTTCCTGTATCTCTCAAGTATAGACTGCCAAGCTACAATAATTGTCTCTATAACGTACTTGCTAATGTGCCCTCCAAATTAATAGACCTTAAGAGAGGTTCCAGACTTTGCTGTGTCATGTGTTCTCAGCATCTAAATGACGTACCATAGTCCTCAGTACTGACCAGATGTGATGCTGTGAAGGCACAATTCAGTTTGCAGCAACAGAAATATGAGTTCTGGCTGCATGTGGAAGAGAACAGATCCAGAGGAAGGCTGGAAAATGTCAGGACTGTGCCCATTAAGAGATCCATGTAACAAGTAATGAAGAAGAAAATTACAAAAGGTCGAAAGCTGAATTACAAAATGCCTTCCTTATTTCTAGCAGAGGTCTATTGGGCCCTATGAATAACTACTTGTTTAAAATATTACTTGTTATGAATACTAGGAACTTCTGTTTTATACTATTTCTGCGTAACTCTGGTCTACTCTTTCTGTCTTTTTTTTTTGTATGTCTTGCTTGCTTGTCATTTCTAGATGGGGAAGAAAAGAACAGTTTCCTATATTACTCATTGAGTCTTACCATCTATCTTGCAGTTTCTAACATGTAGTGAAGTATATGAAATTTCTAAAAGAATCCTAGTCTGTTTCTTCAGCACTAGATGCATTATTTAGCCCTTGGATATAAGATCTAGTCACACAGTGGTAACTTGCATGTAGGCATTGGTATTTTCATAACAAGTTAACTGCTCATGGCAGTAAGTGTTAGTGCATGAAGTTCATGTACTTCAGAAACAACTGTTTCCATTTGGGACTGAAAAGGTAGTCAATAGGACTACATTATTATTAATTTCTTAAAGAATATTTTTTTGTGTGTGTATCTATTAAAGATTTCTTCAAAATAATAAGATATTTTAGAGATATGAGGACAAACATTACCTCAAAATCAATAGAGTTACATTTGGCTTAGCTTTGTCTGCACAAAAAGCAAGTCAGAAGTAACAGTATTTTTGGGACCAAGGAAATCACGTAACTTCAACTCTTAAAATATCTTCATATGTTGTGGGAGGAGTTTTTTTTAGTGTTGTTTGGTGTGGGTTTGTTTTTTTTTTTTGTGTGTGTGATTTTAGTAGCTATTATTCTTATTCTTATTCTCATTACTTTATACCTTCTATAGACAAATTACCTAAGGGGGAAGCTTGTAACACTGACTGACACATCCATGTCCATTTTTCCATGAGGAATAAGTAGAGGAAGATAATTTTTCTTTCAGTCAAGGAAACACACTGTTATAGCCTTTTCTGTATTAGAGCTCTCTCTGGGAATGCTGAGCCAGCTGTCTATCTGCTAGGCATTCTCTGCTTTCCTAAATTTGAAGATGGCAGACTCTGACAAAGCCTTCTTGAAAACTCTGTCCTCTGTCCTCATTAAAACCTCTTGCTCCAAGGTGACTTATTTTATGTAAGTTGTACTACATTGTCAAAGCAGATAAATTTAGAGGGCAGTTAAACAAGCTGTAGTTCTCTCTTTGAAAGTTGAAAATAATTCTGTCTTTTATACCTGAATTGAGATGATTAATTTACATTTTAAAGAGGGAAGGGTGTTGCATTATCAAGTTTTAATTAGGTAGTACATCTCAACTCTGATAACACAATATATACAATGCCTGTTCTGACTACATATGTGTAAGTAATTTAATCATCATGTTTATCCAGGCTGGCTTCTTTGATTTTATTTCAGTGATATTAACATTTTGAATCAGTTTGATTTTTCATTAACACAAACATAGCAAATTTGGCAAATGCAAGGAAACAAACCATTAAAAAATCTCCAACAATGTTCATTTGAAAATAAGAAACTTTCTGTTCAGATTTACAGATTATTTTATGCACCATGCTTGTTTATAATTTTCTGTGTATATAACCTTTCATGAAAATTCAGCTGGGTGTCCTTAGTTTAGAGGGAGCAAATTTCAGTTTGCTGCACAGCAGCAGTGATTTGGACTGCTTGGTCTCTATACTTCTATATCTATGACGGAAATTTTGGTCAGTCACCATATTTTGTGAAAAAAGGCCATAGCCAATTTGATTTTTATGTCTCGTTGAGAAGGTAATCAGAATATTTAAAAATTACAATTTTAGACTATCGGTCCAAATTTCCAGATATATTATCTAGAAATGCTTGAAAAAAATTAAAATATAAGCAGATATTGGAAGATATATTTGTTTGACAATTGTATAGGAAACATGTATTTTGCTATTTACTTCACAGAATGTGGAAGTAGTTATACATCTAATTTCTTTGTGCAACTATTTCCACGGGATATGTAAATACAATATCTGTAGGTACAAATTGCCATAATTGGCCATTTTATGTGCAATTATCTCATTTTCCTACTTAATTGTGGTAATTGTACACAAAATTAGACTGCAATTGCCTGTTCATCTATAGATACCTGTCCATGAAATATTGAAAATCTAAAAATAAATTCCAATAAACTATGCTTGTGATTTCTGAGTATACCACTGCAAATTAAAAAATTGCTTCACCCAGTCCTGTATAAAGGACACATTAGAACTAGAACACAAAAAAAGCTTATCACAGGTAGCTGATGGATCACTGCAGACATGTAGTATTGTGATAATACATATTTTTACCTGAATTTAAGTAAAGAAAAACCTAGAGAAAGACCTTGTGGTGGTCTGAATAATGCGTAATGATTCAAGTACTAATAAGTCATTAAGCCATGTTTGCCAATGTAATCTTTTCACTTTCTGCTTGGCTCGTCCTACATTTCAGCTTCCATCTTGCAAATTAGCAAGAAACATATTCCAGTCTCTGGACTCTTATATGGTGTTGCAGATGCCTGAAGAATTGTCTGCAACAATAATTCATCTAAATATATTGATCTGTCTTTTCTGTTTCCCTACCTGAGTAATTTTAATTTAGAAGATGAGTTTAAAATGACAGCAATATTGTTAAAACTACAAACCCCGGGTTTAAGTTCTTGATTATAAAAGTAGAAACACTGTTAACAAAAGGAAAAAAAGTTTCCCCCCTTCCCATAGTTCTATATACTACTGTGCAACATTATTTTCTTATCCTAATTCGCTCTTGAATAAGAGGCCAAAGCTTCATTTCTGATTTTCTCACCCTTTCTGTCTTTCAGAAGACAAATCGCTTCTTTTTTCAGTTTTCTGTCCCTAGAACTATCTTCAGTTGTTTTCTTGAGAAATATGGCCTATAGGTTCAGATTTATCTCTTCTTCTTTCTTTACAATTACATTTCTGTCTTTCTCTAGTATATTTTCTGAATTTACATTATTTTTGTTTATTAATGAAACATTAGTTTATGGGTGTTCAGCTTTTACTGTATTTTCAAAAATGTCACAAAATGTTATAAATCGTGTATCAGAAGAGGTATTCAGTGTACATACTTCTAAAACTGATAGTCTCTGTCTATTTAAAGTCTCTATAGAGACTACATAAGATATATTAATAATATAGATGACATACAGGATTCAGAGAGCTCTGTAAATTATTTCCTTCCTCTCTGCCTGAAGTAATTTGTCTATCTGGGATTGCAAGTAAACAGGCAGAACTGCAGAAAACAATTAAAAAACATACTGCTTCTTCTCAAGATTTATTTATTTATTAAGATGGTTAAGTGGTGTTTGGGGAAAGATTTGGGGGGCATTGTTTTATGAAGCAAAAAATTCTTCAATCCCCAGCATCCAAATACTCATATGCCTTAAATGCACACACATATCTCCCTGAGAACCCCTGAAAGACTTGCTGCTTTTGTGATATACTAATACTTTCTCATACCTACAGTTGCTATTTTGCATTCTGCCAAGCTTTGATTTCCTTGATAGTAACTTTTATAATAATTGTATATGAAGCTGGCCTTGTGCCTGATATATTGTCATTACAAAGTGTTTCTCAGTAATTTCACTACTTTAATAACAAACTACTATGGTTTAAAACCAGTTATACCTTGAAAAGAGAGAAGCGTCAGAGTATTTCGAAGAGAAACAGTTGAATCAAGAATACTTACATATTTTGGTATATCGTGAACAACTAGTTTTTTTGGGACATGTTGTTAAAAATGGGTTGGGAATGACATGGACATATAGCCACCTGCTCTGCTTGAGAGCCACAGAGCTGAAGCATTAATTTTCTTTTAGTAAAATTTTAGTGGAGTCATCCTGAAGCATTTAACATACATTACCATACATTATATTGCAAACTGTGCCTGTGTAGTGATTTCATGGAGACAATTTATAGAAGTCTAGCAATTCTATTGTGTGATTAAACATGAATTTTTGAAGTTTCTGTTTTGTTTTAACAGAACAATGAAAATGAAACAGCACTGCATTGTGCAGCTCAATATGGTCATTCAGAAGTGGTTGCTGTTCTGTTAGAAGAGCTAACAGACCCTACAATAAGGAACAACAAACTAGAAACACCTCTGGATCTGGCAGCACTTTATGGACGTCTGCGTGTTGTAAAAATGATCATCAAGGCATATCCAAACCTGATGAACTGTAATACAAGAAAACACACTCCTTTGCATCTTGCTGCACGTAATGGCCACAAAGCTGTTGTACAGGTTCTTCTGGAGGCTGGAATGGATGTCAGCTGCCAAGTTAGTGTGTAATTTCTTTCTTCCCTTCCTCCTTTCCTCCTTTATTCCTTTCTTTCCTTACTTTATCATTAGAATGTTACTCAAATTAAATAACTTATTACATATTTTTCTTTTAAAATACTCTTGCATTTACTTCATTAGTGCTGCAAGGTGATATATAATACAGATTTATTTTTATGACCCAAGTGATGTGTTCAAAGGGATAACTCAAGAAAGATATGTGTCTTCAAAGCTCAGTGTATATTTTAATGTTGTCTTGAGACATGTAGATACACAAATACTATTAACTGCTCATGTCAGAATATAGGTTTTTTACTTTTTTTTACAACATTTGCTTGTGTTATACTAAGCTGACTTGCTAAAGCTATGGCCCTTAGCAGGCATAGCAGCCTGAAACAGTGTTTGACTGAGAACTCATTTTCCCAGGGTTATCCGATTCTAGATCCAAAGTTAGTAAGAAATAAATTTTTTCTAAACACTTGTATGAAGCTAAAGCAAAATTCTATAGCAATATATTCTTGCAGCTATTGACTCAAACTTGTTAGCTTTTTGATTCATCTAGTTCTATATACAGTAAACTATGATGGTGTAAAAGGGGTAACTTTAAACAAAAGAGACACAGATGGGAACAGATATAAGTTACAGTAGTAGTAAATTTTACATCCAATTCTTTCCAGTGGAAAGTGTCCCAGCATTCTATCTACAGAGAAACTGGTTTTGTTATGTGTGAAGTCTTGCCTCCATTTTAGTGATTTCTCCTGATTTGGCTGACAGCACTTTATTTGAGTTTAAAGTGTATTTTATCTTCAGATTTAAAGTAGCCTTCTTGTTGTCTGAGTATATATCATATTCTTTGAGTTAAGGTTGTTTCAATTTTGTATCTATTTTCAGATAAACCAACCAAGCAAGCATAATTATATCTATTTTAGAATCACATCCAGGCATTCCTTACCAATCGGTGACTTAATAAACCTTGTGAAATCTACCTAAACTATAAACATTTTAAGCTTTAGGTCCATTTAATCAAACACCTTTGTACATAAAATTCCCTATTATACAGAAAGATTGCGCCTGGATTCTATGGACTTTTGGTATTCCTGGTATTCCATCAAGGTTATGTTTTTCAACTTTTGAGGAAAAAAAAATGTGAAATGGAAAAGAAAAGATGGATTAAGAAAAAAAAAAAAAAAAAGAATAAAAAAGCAAACTAGAAAATATTAACATATTTTAAGATTTAAAATTGTTATACACAATTTCCTTCAAAATCAAAATGTGGTGAAATAATTTTACTACTTTTATAAGCTGTAGTATCTTTTGAATTAGCATTGGTACTTTCTTCAGGCTGTTTCAAACAGAAACATTTTTTCCTGTGGTTTGCTTAATATTGCCTACCATTATGCTTCCAATTTAATTTGCTTTTGATTTTCTTTACTAGAAACTGATATACTTGCAAAGGCTAATATAACCAGCTCTGTTGTTTCAGCTGTCCTTTAGTATTACTTCAAGTTTAATGCTAAAGCAACATATAATGCAACCTCAAATATGTGTTTCTGAATGTATAATTTCTCTCCTGTCTCTAGTAAGTGAATGAGGAAAAAGAAAGAAACTGACTGAACTGATGCCTGAATTGATGTTTAAGACATAGAATCATTTAAGAAAAATAGTGCCTGTCATGGCAAGTTGCAAACTGATGGTTATATGAGGGTTGAATATTACACAATGGTTTTATGAAATGTGTTCTTCCTCTTATGTAATCCAGATAATTTTAGCACTGCTGTGAATTCTCTTAAGCCATTTCTATCTATAGTTATACCAAAAGTTTTTCCCTGGTCTTTAAAAAATGTAGTGGCTGCAAATTTTGTACAAACTTCTTTGAAAAAGTTAGATATTCTTTTAGTAATAATCATGTTTGTCATCTGCACTAAAATTCTAGGAGTTCTTTCCCTTTAAAAAAAAATATCTAATTTCTTTTCAATAGTTTATATTCTTATTTTGCTGAGGTATTCATAGGCAGAGGGAATTTTTTTTATTTCATTTTTTGCACTGGGTAATCTTGTTTCTTCTCTGTTTGTCCTACTTGCCATAAGGAAATATCATTTATTTATTTTCTCACTGGTATAGATATTCTCCATCAATATGTTCCCTTTCATTCAAGCATCTTAGCATATTGACAAGTTGCCTCTGTACACACTGCAAATTTATTACTTCCATAACCTCTGAAAATTCTTTGTTGATGATTACTGGCAGCTTATTAAACTGAGCAGAGCATACAGTATCAGCTTGTTACTTAAAACTGTACTCAGCTCTTTTAATATTAATTAAATTGCTCTGCATCACTGATTGGGAAAGAACAATATACAAAGTATAATCCCATATGGTAAATAAAATTGTACTTGTTCATACATATTAAATAAATTCAGCTTATCAGCAGTAAAGAGCTCTCAGAATGTTGAGAGACAATTATAGAAGTAGCCTGTCTGCTATAACTCTGTAATTGTAAATATTTATTTGTTTAAATGGGAAGTTTTGTTTAGCCATGTTGTCTGTCGATTCTGTACACCCTGAGCAATTTTAATTATAGCAAATATTTGGACTAATAATAGAATTTAATTTTTGATTGAATTAATCACACATTTCATTCATTTCCCAGGTCTATCCAATATCCTTCAATCTGAAATTATTTAGAAGTGGGCAATAGAAATCTGCTTCATCTCTTTATGCTTTGAAGTTTTCATTTAAATTGAAACATATGAAAAATACACAGGTTTTGGGTGAGTGATAGATTTTGGGCCCTCAGTAAAATAAGATACTGCACAGTTCAGTGTGTTTCATGTAAACAGTAATTTTATAATTGTAAATACCTTAAAACTTGGCCCCATCTGCTTATCCACCTATTATCTATCTTGTTTGCCTTCCCTGTTTGTTCCAGTAATGGTGACAATTTTCATTGCTTATCACTGTAGTCCTGCAAAGAGCTATGCCCCTTCCTTTTGCTGTCACTATATATGGAGGATATTCCATGAATCAATTTGCAAAGCTACCATTCCATCCTTCAGATTATGTCTGAAATCCATACCAAAACTATAGTAAAATGCCTATGAATAAGGACTTGATAAGTGACCCGATTACAAGGTCTTGTATATTGACATGGTTAAAAAAAAATCTCTGATTAATAAAACCCTTGATGCTTTTGTGTGAGCCTGCAAATTGTACACCAAGTTGAATTCTGTATCCTGGTGTTCCTACTGGCAGTGTCCTTCTATCCTTGCTTGTTTTGTGTGTCCAGCTGTGACATTGTACTGGTATTTAGCTGTAAGCTACTTGGGGCAGGGACTGTTTTCTTATACACTTGGCACAGTTTGTGTTATAGTTCCCTATACTTGATATACAGAAAACTTAGCCAGGGAATCAATCTATAATCCATTGATGTGAACTCAAGCAGACTTTAGCTCACTGTGTTAATGAAAATATACCAAGTTTTTTTTGTTTGTTTCTTTGTTTTTTCATTAAATATTGCAGTGGGAGCATTTCCAAATATAATATTAGTGTTCACTTTTCCAGGAAAATATGATCCAAGGTAATGAAATCTTTAGGAAGTAAAGCAGTGAATATTGTCTATAAATCTGAAGTCTGCTGTAGTATAGACAACAAAAGTTTATAATTGCATAAGTACAGCATTATAAGTGAAACAGATCTACCTAAGAACTCTAGAACATTTTAAATAAGATATAGAAATTATTTGCAACTGTATTTATGTATCCTTCTAATTTGTGTAAGATGCTCTATTGCACCAGAAAAAAATAATCAGTATTTCTTAAAGTAATTGTCCACATGTACAAAGAAATATATCTGTACTCAACCAGTCTTCTGAGTTTCTTTTGGCTTTGCTCATCCTGATGCTCAATATTTTCCCTATGTTAAAATGGAGTCTGGTTACTTAAGTCTCTGATAACCAGGACATTTCTGCCTTCTGGACAGTTTTTGGGTCAAGGGATCTAATTCACTCATTAGTTGTTCACTATTACCATGAAATCCTGCCTAGAGCTTTTAAGATTTACGTCAGCATTCGTCTTCATGGTATCTCATTCAGGATTGCACATCTGCATCTTACAAGTGTGCTTTCCATCTCCATATCCCCAAACTGATTTTCTTTCAGTTTTCTGCAGTATTTCCCCTCTTGCTCTGAGATTCATTTACACAGTGGGCAGATCAGTCCACTATTTATATGGTGTGCCTTTTAAATTCCTCTTTCAACAGACTGTAATATATATATCATTTCTAGGATGTGGCATTCAGTAGCACTGTCTGATAGCTTGGAGTTGTAAAGCAAAGTCCGCCCCAGAATACAGAGCACTGCAGAATGCCTGTAAAGGATTTCAGAATCATGTTCAGATATGACAGAAACTATCACAGTAGAATAGACCAAGAGGCGAGAAAATATAAAATTGAATTTGGCTATTGATTTTTTTCCCCAACAATATGAATTACATATGTAGGTGGCTTAAGTTTTTCTATTCCCTTTCTGCATAGCAGAGCTTTGGTTCATTGTTACAGAGCTATCTTCTGGCTCTTGAGTTGCCCCCAGATAGATTTATTTGCCTTAAACATCTAGGGGAAATTTCCTCTTCTCATGATAGTTTTCATGCAATTTTTCATGAGATATAGGCTTTCATCAAGGAAAATATTACTTCCCATTCCTCCAGTGGGGCATTTTGGTCACTAGAAAGGGCTGCTGCCAGTCCTGACAATTATTGTATCAGGATTTTTTCCACCTCTTAACTGAGGAATCAGAGGATAGATCCTTTTCCTTGTCTTCAAAGCTGTTGATTCAGCATGCTGAAACATTACTCTTTCTCAGTCTGAGATCATGCCACAACAATGGATTCCGGATAGCTGTTCTCACTAAAGTATGTACAGCTTCCTTATTAATGTTAATATGGAATGATGTCTACAATTTTAGTCAAGGTGCAGCTAGTTCCCATCTCAATAGTTCATCTTCAGTAGGACTAAAATTCAGATCTCCTGTAACATTTGAAACTCTGAGGATTTCATTATTGCTGTAATTGGATTCCCTGGCAGAGTCACAGAATTGTTGAGGCTGGAAGGGAACTCTGGAGGTCATCTGGCTCAAACCTACTGTTCAAGCAAAGTCACCTAGAACAGATTGCCCAGTATCATGTCCACACAACTTTTACATTTCTCCAAGGGCAACCTGTTCCAGGGCTCAGTCCCTTGCACAACAAAAATGTTTCCTTCTGTTCACACAGAACCTCCTGTTTCAGGCTTTCCCCGTTACCTTCTCTGTCACTTGACACCACCAAGCCTGTCTTAGTCTTGTTTACACACTCCGTTCAGATATTTGTAAACAGCAATGATATGCCCCATGAGTCTTATCTTGTGTAGGCTAAACAGTCCCAGCTCTGTCAGCCTTTCCTCATAGGAGAGATGCTCCAGTCTTTCAATAATTTTAGTGACTCTCTCTTGTACCTCTGTGTTTATCTTGTACTGAGAAGGCCAGAAATGGACAGAGTACTCCAGGTGTGGCCTCACCAGTGGTGAACAGAAGGGAAGGTCACCTTCCTCAACCTTGGCAACACTTCTCCTAGTGAAAATCAGAATACCTTTTGCTTTTTGGCTGCAAGAACCCATTGCTGGCTCATGCTCACATGTGATAGAGTTTGTTCAACTATAGTGAATATGTTCAAATACGAGAGACATTCCTCTTTTCTCAAAACAGTGAATGATCAATTGTGATGAAGCCCCTATAATGGTGGTGTTCTCAGGCAGGTTACCCTGACAAACTTCTCCCCATTGAACTGAATCTCACCACCTGTTTTCCAAAGTCAAATATTTTAGAAGTCAAAGTTGTACTTCACATCCTTCGTGACAGGGAACTCTATGTTGACAGTACCAAGTCCACCAAATAGTCTTGAGGTTCATGTCAGTGAGTGACCAATTCAAAGGAAATACCATATCCACACAAATACCAAAGAGGATAATAGACCATATCAAAGACTTTTTCAGGATTGCTGGTGTCAAGCCTTCTTCGGTAATCACACCAAAAAGTCAGTGACTTTTTGAAGAACTGTTCTCATTCCCAGAAATTTCTGAGCTGCACTTCAAGCTCTGTGCGTACCTTTGTGATTTCACTGTGTTATTGCAGAGTTATCCAGTGTTAAAGTCCATAAAACTCCTGTGGATACTGTTTGAGTACAGGATTCTGAAAACATCTCTAAGTAAATCTGAATATCTTGTTCAGAATGAAAGTTCATCTGGATTGCTTCTGAAAATGGAAAGATCAGAAATTGTTTTGAGATAAGTATTTCATATGCATATTCTCTTGCTGACTGCCTTCTCATCGCTGTTATACTGTTGGCATTC
>NW_009952366.1:8328974-8333648 GCF_000747805.2 Chaetura pelagica | reverse complement strand
ATTCCTGATGTGCTGGATGTAAATGATATGGGGCATGCTCTACTTTATTCATCCATGTACTAAGTATGAAGAAAGAGAGAGTGTTCCTATTATGGACATAACAAAGATTTTTCATGCTCAGTTGTTAGGACATATGGCCACTTACCTTGGGCTCACATCCCATCTCAGGATCTCTGATTACTTCTAAGTATCCTGTCATTGCATCGTTGTAGCACTGATGCATTCTGATACAGCTAATAAGTAAGGAATCACTATTTTATTTAAGAGTTCATTTTTTGGGTGTGTCTTGAAAGTATTTCCACAATAGCAAGCATGACAGTGGTGCGTTTGGATGAAACAGAAAAAATTAATTCAAGCAGTTAAACCTTTAGCATTTGCCCACAAATAAAAAAAATACTCAATACACAATCTAATTTGCTATCAAAAAAAAGAAAGATGAATCAGATATTTGGTGAGATCTAGTGGTGCTTTAGCTAGTGCTAATGCTATTGTATGGAAAGATATTCTGTTCAAGTATTGCAGAAACAGTCAGCAGTATAAAACACTATGAAAAGTAGTTTGTTAAGAGAGGTCGTTTTTCAGTACTGCAGATTTTATTTGAGCAGAAGTCCATTCACAGAGAAATTTATGTCTCAGAAATCTGCAAAATTAAGGTTCACAGACATCTAGAGTAGAATTTAAATAATCTAACTAAAGACATCTACTCCTGTTGGAGGTGCCTTAGGGTATCCAAGACATCTGTATGGGGCAGATATGATGCAGATTAAATGTGAGCATCAACTGGAACATCAGCTGGACACCAGGTGGGATATCCTAGGGCACCTCTTACTGTGCAACGGAGTTGACCTTCTAGGGTGTGATTCACTTTCAGATTAAAACACCTCAGTAAGTGTATATGTCTACATGTAAATTGGCTGAGTCTGCTGTACAGCTATGTTCCACTGATGGCATTGACTACATTTTCACTGCCTAGAATAGGAGTTTAGAAATTTTACACAAATGCAGGCTTATTATTTAGGAGTCTTATTACAAACCTACTATATTTTCTTATGCATTTATTACTTTTATAGAAAAATTGATAGCTTTTATGTTGTTATCCTGAATAATAATTAAAAAAATAATTATGGTAATTTTTTTTCTTGCCCATTCATTGTTTTTTATAAGTAGATAAAATAGAAGGGGGAAAAAAAACCCAAACACTTCTTTTCTAGATATATTTCCTTCAAAATGGTTCATTGGTATTTTAATGTACATTTTAAATGTGACAATATTTTCTTTTCTAGACAGAAAAAGGGAGTGCACTACATGAAGCAGCCCTGTTTGGGAAGGTGGAGGTAGTACGCGTTTTGCTTGAAACAGGTAAACCTTATTTACAGGAAACACTAAACAAATATCCCTAATATTCCTATTCAGATGTATGCCTCCTCAAGTTTTAGTTATACAAATTACTGTTATCTTTCTCAGCCTTTGCAAATCTAATAAAGTGTATCTCTCCTTAAAACAGTGTTCTGTTAGAATAAGAAAATTACTATACACATAGAAAAAAAAATGTTTTCACTAAGACTCAGAAATTCCTCATGTGACTCAGTGTATTCTGTACTGTATTCTGAGAACGAAATGACTACATAAAATTTTGTTATTCATGCTGAAAAACAGCCAAAAATATTATTTGAAATAGAAGTTAGAAGAAGAATTGCATTTGTCCTGAAAGGACAGTTGAACAAGAATATAAAGTCCCTCGCAAACCCATATACTGCATAATAAGAGTTTCAGTATTGTTGCAGATAAATTACTCATCTCAACAACTGTCTTCTCAGATAAGTGTGAAGACCAGTAAAAATGAAAATATCTAGAAATTACTTATCTGAGATACGTGAACTGTTACACTGAGGGATCTAATTGATCTTGATTTTCAGTGCTTGTGGGGTTATATATTGCAATATATATTGTATAGTGTCCTACACACAGCTCCTCTGAACCTCAGCTAGTCAATACTTGATCTGAGATCTGTTTTCAGAAAAAAGTTCCTTCTAACATGCTTTCCAATTTGGATGAATAGCAAGTAGGCAGAAAGAGATATTTATCTGCCCTCAAAAAGGCAGGGTCTTTTTATATTAATTCACCTAAACTAGGAAGGACTGAAGAACATCACACAAATGTAGGAAGCCCTTAGAGCGCAGATAAAGAATCTCTTACAGATTAGTACAGAATATAGCCTCTACCAGAGTACAACTGTACAAGACAGTGGAGTAGAATCTTCACTGGGAACTCCTTCAACTCCAAGTGCTCTGCACTTCTGCAACACTCCCCACCTTCTTCCTTTTTTATCTAACAATCCCCTTTTCTCTAGTTCTGCTTCAGAAAAGACTCAGAAGATATTATAAAAAATCTGCTGCAAAGGAAAGGTGTAAGTTGGTGTCTCTGGACTCTGAAAATCAGTTGTCACTGCTAATTAGCCCAGCAATATTTTAACTTTATTTTCAGCGAGAAAACTAATATGTCTTTCTCACAAAAGAAATTAGGGAACCCTCCATTTGATCAAGAAATAACAGTAACTGCAGCCTTTTCTGGTGAGTAGAGAAATCCTTCCATGCTTCCAAAATGTCCTTATAAATCCTGCTTCCTCTGATTTCCTGTATTCAGTGTCCCAAGAGGAATCTCATTGTGTTTGTTAGCACCTTTCATGCCTTTATTTTTTATAAGAGTATGTCTAAACTAAAAAAATAACTTCAGTCTTCTACCATAAGGCAAACATTTCCAAAGTAGCCCCTACAAAGCAAAGGTGGAGAGTCATGCAGTGTCATGTGCAAGTTCTTGGAGACCCATCCAGGTTCAGCCTCAAACTTATTTATGGCTTCATTCAGAGATTAAGCCAACCAATTATTTTGTCAAACAGTCTGCACAGTCTGTGAGGAAATGCTCTTGCTATTTGCACGGCCCTTATACGACATATGGGTATTTCAGTCTACTCAGAGCGTGAATTTCGAACACATTGCCATGAAGTACGAAACTCTTAAGCTTAATAACTTTTTTCTGTATTGCTCCCAAGTCACATACTAGTACTATGGACTAGAAAATCCCCAATGAATCAGAGCAGTTTGGGGGAGAATTAGAACCCAGGAATGTAGGAAAAACCATCGGAGAAGATCTTGATTTTATAAAATACTATTTTTGGGATGGCTGTTTCTTAGGAACAGTCTGTTGAAGTAATCCCAAGTTTTGTTTAAGAAGCTTACTTTATAGCCACATGAGTTATAGAAAGATAAAAACCACCCATGTCAGCATGTGAATTTTAGGCTGCTCAAGCTTTAAGCAGAAATGGATACTGTATTTGAACTATAGCACAGCTGTTAATCTGCTACAGTTGTAAAACCGCCTGCATTCAATTTGCCAGATAATTGAGTCTGATTTACCACATTTGTAATCAGAAGTGCTTAGGGTTAAAAGTTCCACCACAGATCATTTTCTTTTTCAGGAATTGATATCAACATAAAGGACAGTCTGGGTAGAACGGTTTTAGATATTCTTAAAGAGCATCCATCTCAGCAGTCACTCCAAATTGTGGCTCTACTTCAAGGTAAGTCATATTCAGCTATACACTTCTTAGAGACAACAGAAATAGCATGGAGGAGTATTAAAATATATGGTAACATCTACTTGTTAAAGGTTTCATTATACAAAAGTTTAGTCCTGCAAATTAAAAAAAGAAACAAAATTGTTTGCTAGATACCCCAAAATAAATGGTTGAATATCTGAGTTTCAGAGTAAACCCTTTCTTTTTTTCTTACCATAGACACTAGCATGGTGTGTCACTTATAGCTACTCTTTGTACATTCTTCATTACAAAAGAACATATTATAATATTCCACTGTAGTTCTATTAAATTGTGATGATGAGCTGCAACTGAAAGGCTTTATTAATTCATAAATAGCAAGTATGACTGAAATATTATCACACATTTTCAAAACATTTACTTACATCTTTCTTATTTTCCGTACATTAAAAAAAAATTAAACCAGGCAGTAAGTCTTGTCATTATAGCAGAAGAACTATAATTTTGTTATATATATGTTTGTTTTCATTTATCATCTTACTTTCACGTTGTAAGACTGGTGGAACTCCATTGTTTACTTCAATTTTTTATGCTAGAAGATGGCAATAAAGTGATGAAACATGAGCTAGTACATAACTCAGTGTTAAACCTGATTCTTTCTCTTCCATGGAGTTTGTTCCCTACATTTTCAATTAGTCTTTCATTAACTGTGTTTCACAGAGGAGTTCCCTGCAGGTATTATTGCTGCATCTTTGCCTGTATTGATTATTCTCATCTTTAAATAAGCCATTTTAATCAGTTCAGTGTTGGTTCTACAGATGAACTAGCTCATGCTTCAGTCTCCCACATAACTGTATAAGAACATTTCCTAGAGAAAAAGAGGTCCTGTGGCCATAGTGTGTCATTCAGGGTTGTTTTTTTTTCTGAGTAACTTCAAACTTATTAGCCAGTTTTGGTACAGTTTTCCAGTGAGATGATGGACCAATGACACAAAGCTCCTGTAAGTATAATGAAAATTTTGCAGGCTGGAGAGGTATGCTCTTAAGGATCAGATTCATTATAAAACTGAACTGAATTAACAGCTTGCCTTGAGATCTCTCTCCCTCCTTATTTTCTCTTTC
>NW_009952366.1:8253618-8328725 GCF_000747805.2 Chaetura pelagica | reverse complement strand
CTTTCCTCCCTTCTGCCTGCTTCCTCCTTCTCTGCTTCCAGCTACATAATTCCCTTTCCTATTGCCTACATACAGGAGATTGCAGAATTATATGATTCAGTTAATGAATCAGTAATATATAAATATATATATATAGTTTATTATATTACCTGTATTTTCTAGTATGTAAATATAATAAAAATAAGATTACAACTATATGAATATACATTTGTTTGTTTTAATGAACTTACCTCCTATGTGATTCACATCCCAGAGTTAGCTCTGTCCCAGGTAAATGGCAGAAATGTGCATCAAAAGTGGACAGAGGAAGATACGGGTGAATGAAGTATGACTTCCCCCCTATCAGCAGAAGGGAGCTCTTAAGCTTGCTTTAGACTGTATAGTGAAACTTCAGTCCTTATGTCCTCACTAAGCTGCAGTATGAACATACCACTGGGCAGAGGAAAAGAGGGTTAATATAACACTGAAACTTCTTCAGTGGCAGGAAAAGAGTCAGTCAGGGCTTTCACTTTCTTAGACATCCAAATCGATCATCCTTCAAATATTAACCTAAGTTTAATTATAATGTCCCATCACCATTAAACTAAATTTACATTTTGTATCTGCATTATTGCATTTTCTCCTTAGCATGATCTTGCAGGCCCAACCTCATTGAGGAACAAAGTACTTCAAAGTACCCTTACTCTATGAAAAATAGAGAACCCAAATCCGTCTCAAAAGTTTGTCACATTGATGGATCATTATCTGCCCTTATTTTTTAACATAAAAAGAAATTGTCAATTTTGAGGCTTTTTGGTACTTTGACATGATCTTTTTCACGTCTGCCTTGAAAATAAAAAGATTATGGCTTAATAGTTTCAGCTCATTTTAGTATGACCAAACTGTGCTTGTAATGAGCAACTGCTTCTTTTTGCTCTGTCTGCCTCATAGTGAAAAGGGACATGCAAGGACAAAAAATGTTTAAAAGAGCCAGTCTGAGTCTTAAACTTGAGAAGCCCCTTCAGAACTCCCTTGTGGAACCCACTGAGATTCTTTTTCATCAGCAAAGAGTTCCCTGAAGCTTTACTTGTCAATGTTTAAGTTTGAACTGTGAGCTGAGGTTGAAAAATAAAATCAGGAGGTGCAGGATTCCATACTAGCACTGCTGATAATACGATAGAGGCATCCTCCTCTAAAAAGTCAGTTGAATATCCTCTTCACTGGAGTGCGTGCATTTATCCTGTTGTAGCTAAAAAATCAGGAAAGCACTCTGATTTGGGGAAACCTGAACATACTGTAGTTGAGTTGATGCCAGTGGGTAATGAATTCCATGCAAAGAAAGGGCAATTGCTGAGAGAGAGTTGGTGGTTTCCAAATATGTTCCTGTTAAAGCTTCTGTCTTCAGCTGATCTTCTAGAGAAGCTTTTATGGATCCTCCATGTAGATTTATGGAGAAAAGAAAGCAAATGAACCTGTCAGGCAATTGCTGGCCAGTTTTTGTAAGTTTCTTCCTGGTTTTTTTTGTTGTTGTTGTGGTTTTTGTTTGGTGGTTTATTTGGGGTTTTTTTGTGTGTGTTTTGGGTTAATTTGGTGGTGTATTTTTTTTCTTTATGCAGACACAGTGGCATTGAATTGATACTTTCACCTTATTGCCAGGATCGAGTAAGATTTTCATCACCTAGCATTCTCATTTTTACCTTTTCCCCCTTGAATTCTTATGAGTGTTACTGTACACTTTATAGTACTAACCTAGCATAATATTTGTCCTTGCCACAAGGCATTAGCTTTCAAAATATAAAACAATGGCTGGAAGATGCATATCAACAGACTGGCAGAAACAAAGAGTGAAATAATGTGACTGGTATTACTGGTAGGCATGATAAGTAGCATTCTGTCTTATATGCAGAGAGGTAACTGTGTTGTAAGACAGGTTTTGGAAGACAAGTATTTTGTTTTGAGGATATTTATGAGAAACTTCTTTGAAGGCAAAAAAAAGTAAGTTATGTCTTTAGAAGCAGTTTATGGAGGCAGTAATATTAAATCCATTCACCTGATACTAAAACATGCAGGACTGGTAGCCTCCTGGAAATGAGGCCTCCAGAATTTAAGAATCGTTGGTAGAAGTTTCTATTGCTGTTCTCCCTTTTTTAAAGAATATTTAAATACCTGATTTTTAGAGATTATAGGTTAAAAAGAAGCATAGCATTTTATCATTTTATTTTAGAAGTGATCCTAGTGGTCTTGTGATTTTTACATATTTTCTCACTATCCTGAGAAAATAGTGATTGAAGTTTCTGCAAAAAAATTTGTGTTCGCAAACTCTGATGTCTTTGTGGAGATTTTAGTGTTACCTGACAGAAGGAAGATAAATAACATGCTTGAAGAGCAATGTGAAAAAAAGTGATTAAATTGTGCATCACCTGAATGTCTTTTTTTACTGCCTGTTAATTATAGATGGAATTTTTGAAATTACAGTTGACATTTTAGTTCTTTGTCACTTATATATGTCCCGTAATTTTCTGTGTCTTGCTAAGGTCTGAGTTGCATTGACCTAAACTAAAAAGACTTACCACAGTTTAGATTCTTGATGTGGTAATGAAGAAATAGCCGCTTAGGCATTATGTACTCAATGAGTGGAGAATTAGAATAATGTGCCAAATAAGGCCAGTCTACTGGATGTATTTCAGGGAAACAACAACATTCAGTATTGAAGCAGTTAATGGTATTGGCACTTAGGGTTTTATAATTAGGCACTGGAGATAAAAGGGATGTTGCCAAGCCTAGTAGGCCTAAAATTAAACCGACCAGCTGTGTTTTAGTTTTAGCACTTGTGAACGTGACGCAGGTGCATTCTATACCATCTTTCAGCTCTTTCTCCACAGCCCACTATGCTCTCTATTAGTATCTTGCTCTTTTTCTATTTCTGGAAGGAGAAAAAAAGGAGGTAGTAGATAAACAGATGAAAAAATGACACGAGCCCTGGGAAGGCACAAAAAGCTCTTCTGCATAGACAGCATGGAGCAAGATGTAATGGAAAGCTGTTTCCTCTCTCTTCTGCTGTAGCTGCTTAAGAATCTAACATTGTTTGTAAATGTTACCAAATTATTCCTAATGGAAAATGCATAAGCAGCTGCAGAATCAGGACTTCTTTCTTCTCCCCTCTGCTTAAATAGTTTTGGTGTCGTTAGCACATGCTTGCTTTAAGTAGATCTTCCATTCCCCTCCAGCCTCACTGGAAGAACAGAATAGGTTTTCAGTCAAGGAAGGATTTAATTTCAGCTAGTGGATTGAAGAGAACTAGGATCTCACTCTTCCTTTGGCTTTGTTTCTGTTTGTTTCTTTTTTGTTGGTTGGTTGTTGGTTTTTTGGGTTTTTTTTTTTGCTGTTGTTAGTGTTTTTGGTTTTGGGGTTTTTTTTGTTGTTGGGGGGGTATCTTGGTTTCTTTTATAGGATATTGTGTAAAAGCTGTAGAGTATTAAATATGTTTATGAATTAACTGCCGTTGTTATGGGGACTTAAAAGTTTGGGCCCTTACCTATTTCAGAATCATATTTGAGAGCTTGTTTCCATTTATCTTCCCTGATTACATGCACAAAAATTCCCCTATGTGCCTATAACTTAATCCTCTACTTATTTCAGATTTCTCTGAGATTAAGTCAAACTTGAATAATTCAGAATTATCCTCTGAAATTTAGGATACTGAAGTCAGCCCAGCCTCCATCTCAGCTCATCTGTCACCTTAGCACACCTGTTACCACTTGGTTTTCTGTAACTGCTACAGCTGCAAAAGAGAATTTGGGCTGTAAAGCTTCAGGTGGGCTGGGGATCACTCCTTCCCAGAGGAGCAAAAGAGCTGTTTCAGAAGGAGTTTTTAGAGATCTCATGGGTGAGGGCAGGACTAGATAGAGCTGCAGGGTTCTCAGCCAGTTTTGAGGAGTCTCCTGAGGAGAGAAGAGGGACTTCTGAAGATTGCTGCCCTTAAAGAAGACATGTAGAGAAGAAGAGAGGATCCCCTTTCAGGAGTATGGGCTGTGTAAAGGGAATGGTTTTTAAGCCTCTTCTAAGTTTAAATCTTCCTTTGACCTAGTTACTTGGAGAGTCTCCTGTTTGAAAAGGTGAGTCTTCAGATTTTTATTTTAATCAAACTTGTCTTTTTTAGAGTTTAGAAAGCCTTTTTGTCTCCTTAGGGTATGTGACTCTAGGGGGGAATTCTACGTGAATCCATCCCATGGCATTGCAAAGTAGGCTCTCCAAGTGGAAGGAATGGAGCTCATACTTAATTTAAAAAAAAAAAAAAAAGGTGTTGGATTACTAGGGCCCCCTGCTTCTCCCCCCAATTAAAAAGAAAAATATTAAGTACTCTGAGGCTAATGCAGCCATTAATCTAAAAGCTAAGGTTTATAATAAGGACAAAATCTTGACCCTCTCACCTCTCTGAGAAATTAGGACCTGGAGGATATGAAGTTAAAGGCACCTGTGCTCTACAGCCTGAGTTTTTACTGCCTCAAGATGTTCAGCAGCAGCAGCTCCAGTTGAATTGGGCTATGTTCTCTTTCTGGTTGGCCTTCCTGGCTCTGGCAACTCTGGGGAGAGGCAGCTGTGTTTCCTTACTGACTTGCTAATGCTTTCCCTTCTGCTTGACTTTGGCCTAAGCAGTGTTAGAGAAACAGGGAGAGTGGGAGTTCCAGCACTTTGAACTCTCCTGTCCTTGTTACCTTCTTGAGTGCATGCTTCCCACTGATCTTATTTCTACTGCTATGCCACCACTTGTATGGTATTGTTTTTTGTGCACATGGCCTATTTAGATTGAGTGGGGCTATGTTAAAATCAGGTAAATGTAGAAAAGAATGCTAAGCAGGCAAAGGTTTTTGAGGTTAGCAGTAATCCTCACTGAACTGTAATCTGCCATTTCTGTCAACAGAAGTAAAATACTGCGTTTTCCCAGAGCATCATGGTGAGGAAACATCTTGGAAGGGTGTATTAACATGCTTCCTTCACTCCTTGCATGCTAATCATGCCAGCTAGTTATGTCTCTGAAACATGGAACAGGATGTCAGTAAGATGCTGAAGACAGTGTTATGAATCTGACAGGTCATGTCCAAAACCACATTTACTCTCCTCTATTGTAAGAATGGCAGGCTTTTCTCTGAACTCTCAGACCACAGCTGGAAAAACTGTTCTAGTCATTAAGTGCTATGATAGACTATGCTTGGCTTTTCTTCTTTTTTTTTTTTAGGAAAGTTATAGAATGCAGAGAAGCCTGTCAAGTGAACCATAGTCAGAACAGGTGAAGGTGACATTATAATATTTTTCAATACATTTGGGCAGGCTTTGTAGATTGATTTCTAGCCAACTGCATGTGAATACAATTAATTTGCTGACATACTTTGGCTCTTGACATAGATGGCCTGTTTTGTGTCTGTTTCTTTGATGTGGGTAAGTGGGTACTTGAACTACAAGCCTCTCACAACTGAGTGCATGTCTTTACTTGTCTTGTACGTATCAGGTAGAATTTTCAGTAGTTTAAAACCAAGTTAGACGTCCCCTAGAAGGACAAAGTTTTAAAGGTTGTGTTCTTACAAGAATGTAAGAACACTGTTGGCCTGTTCTAAATCTTTGCACCATGCCTTGTGCTGAGCCTTTTATAGCGATTTTCTGGAAGGATCTCTGCAGTTTCTAAAGTAAGTATTTATGGGACTGAAGTTGAGCTTGGAATTTCCTCCTCAGAACTAACCTCCAGGTAAGTGCATTGGTCTGAAAGTGGAGTCTGACAAAGAATAAAATTAGAGTATTATTTTAAAACCACAGTCTTACATGATAAATAGACAGCAAGGTTAAAGTCCTTCACAATTTCCCCTCTGTTTCCTAAAAACACTTGTACTGATGCAATAATTTCAACACTCCCACCTGGTAGAACTTAATTTTATGGTTACTTTTGGATGGTTGCACAATAATTAAGAAACCTCATGCCTGAAAATATTTGCTTTTTTTTTCTCTTATTTTTCTTTGGGTCTGGCTTCCTTTTTATTTTTCTTCCATCTTGCACATTAACTTGACAAATAAGATAGCTGACAGAGCTGGAAAACATTCCAGAGCTTTTTATCAAGCTGCTTGTTTTCTCATGGTCTCTTCACAGAATCACAGAATTGTCAGTTGGAAGGGACCTCTAAAGATCATTAGTCCAACTCCCCTGCTAAAGCAGAATCACTTAGAGCACATTACTCAGGACTGCATCCAGGTGGGTTCTGAATATCTCCGGAGAAGGAGACTCCACAACCTCCCTGGGCAGCCTGTTCCA
This sequence comes from Chaetura pelagica, assembly GCF_000747805.2. Taxonomy (NCBI): domain Eukaryota; kingdom Metazoa; phylum Chordata; class Aves; order Apodiformes; family Apodidae; genus Chaetura; species Chaetura pelagica. The sequence goes on along the minus strand of NW_009952366.1, from coordinate 8,322,448 downwards.
GTGGTCTGTCAACCTTGCTATAAAGAAGTTTCCTCATATTTAAATAGAACTTCCTATGTTCCAGCTTGTGCCCATTGCCCCTCGTCCTGTCACTGGGAACTACTGAAAAGAGTCTGACTCCATCTTCCTTGCACCCAACCTTTAGATACTTGTAGCCATTGATAAAGTCTCCCCTAAGCCTTCTTCTCCAGGCTAAAGAATCCCAGCTCTCTCAGCCTTTCCTCATCATGCAGATGCTCCAATCCCCCAGTCATCTTTGTTGTCCTCCACTGGTGTCTTTCTAGTAGTTCCCATCTCTCTTGAATTTGGGAGCCCAGGACTGAACATAGTATTCCAGATGTGGCCCCAGCAGAGTAGAGGGGGAGGATGACCACTCTTGAGCTACTGGCTACACTCTTGCTTATGTGCCCCAGGATTCCATTGGCCCTCTTGGTGACAAGGGCACATTACTGGCTCATGGATAACTTACTATCTACCAGGACTCCTAGATCTTTTCTTCCTTGCTTCCAGCACTACACACACACAAATCCAAAAAACCACACACAAAAAAAATAAAGTGCCACTTTAATATGAAGAAATGTATGACAGATTATTCAAGGGACCATTGTCAGCCATCATACTTAATATATGACATTTCCAAATCATACTTTCTTCTAAAAAAACCTGACAACCTGCAAAGTATTCTGAAACTGAGCTGTTCTCTGCCATTTCCAATTTCATTTTCTCAGATGTCTATCTTATCACAGATTGTATTTGGGTTTTGGGATTTGTTATTTAATCAGGAAAAACAGCAAGCTAAACAAGTGCATTGTAGACAGTAGAAATTAAATCTAGGTAATTTCACTTCCCAGAAACTATAGTCCTTCAGTGTGATACTGATTAAAGCAGTTATTGTAGTTTTTGTGCTTTTTGCAATACGTACTATTGTGGTTACTCTCTGTTATTAAAAATAACTTGTTTAAGCAACTTCAGAAAATGAAAATTGAGGTACTAAATAACTACCTGAATTGAGAACCAGTTGTTCTGCTTGGAACAAACACACCACTATTGCATAAATTAATTTCTAATTTATTTTTTGTCATCCAATAGCATTAAGTAAGGTCTTGGTGTTCTGTCAAGCTAGACTGTGTACAAATGCACATTAAAATAATTTATATACTTTTAAAAAAAAGTAATGAATTTGAGGTTTTAGCACATTCATAATTCCTCTTTGTTTTTTATACATGTGATCATGATGGTGGGGCAAGGGAAATTTTAAGAGGAAAAGCACAAGAATTTTAAAGCACTATGTTTTGGACTTCTATTTTTAACTAAACTTTTGAATCTTTCAACAGTAATAATATAATGGAACAGTTACAGAGAGATTTCAAGAAGACAGGAAGAACACAACACAACTCATTACTCCTAAAATGAGATTTCTGCAGCAGTTTCAGCAGATGAAAGAACTAGCCATGATAGTGTTTTATAATACTTTCAATAAATGATTGCCTTGCAGCAGTGTTTATGAATCATTACAAGGTTGTGATATGAAAAATGAGAAAGGCTTTAATGAAAAAAGAAGTAGCAAATATAATTTTGATTGGAGTAAACCCCCTTTAATACAGGAGTGTAAGTGTATGTGTATCTTTAAATTGCAGAGTATATGGAAACAGGAAATGCAAGTATTTCAGAGGAACGCCCATTGGAATGCTCAGAACATCAGTCTTGCATTTTGTCCCCAGAAGTTCCTCCGTCTCCAAAGGCTAAAAGTAAATACTTGTACTCTGTGCATACAGAAGCTGTACTGAACTTCTCTCTAATATTAAAACTATATTGCTAACACATGCATACAAACACACAAAATGAAACAGAGATTAAGGAAGTTATTGATACTGAGAAGCTATTTGCCACCATGAGTTATCTGTCTGGACTGCGTACACTGTAATCCATGTCATATAAGAAAGCAAAGAAGTGTACTCTCAGAAAGGAAGTCACTGATGGGTTATAATGTATTACATTATTTGACCTTAGATCTTTTTAATTTATCTGACCTTAAACACTTTGTAATATATTTTGTAATATACTTGAGTAAAACAAAAGGTTATTAGGTACATCAAAGTAGTTTGCAGACATTGTTCACATTAAGGATTGAATTTGCTTTAGCTTTCCAAGTGAGTACCTCTTCTGATTGTATTAGATTTGGATGTCTCTTTCAATGATTGTGTGTACTCCTTTTTATCTTCTAGCATATCTTTCATATGCTGTGACTACCACTGTTGTGTGCATGTGTTTTCATCTTGCACTTGGATTTGCTCTTTACACATCACAGCCACTTAAATTTCGCATTTCCTAAGTGTGGTATTGTCCTGCTTCTTCCAAACCTGACTTCTGCCTTCTCTAATCATCCAAAGTAAATTTAATTGCTGGCAAATAACTAAGCCTCTCTCTTTTTATTTTTTTTTTGGGGGGGTTGTTTTTTGGTTTTTTTTGGGTTGTTGTTTTGGTTTGTGTTTTTAAATGCCTTTTACAGGGAAAGTTTTCATTCAGGAGAAAACTGAACTTACTGCTGCCCACAAGATTATGATCTTTGTGGTGATAGTAAACAAATGCTCTGGTTCCATTTGTTTTCCATTGGGGTACTTAACAGGCGTGTGGTGTATGAAAATAAGTAGCTCCTCTGAGATTAGTAAAATCATGAAGTCAACTGTCCTGTGCAAGGGAAATGTCTGTCTCAAAACTGAGTAGTACATATTTTTGAAGTATGTTTTATTTCTTAACAATAATGTCATGATCTCACATGCCTTGTTTCCACTTTCAAGGCATAAATACTGTAAAATGTGCTTGCTGGCTTTTGCTTGTCCATCGTGTAATTTGATTCTACAGGAAAGAAATTGTACTTGATTATGCTTCCCATCCATCTGCCATTCTCTGACAATCTAATTTCAAATAATTTAAAACAAATTTAGAAGAGGGATAGTAGTATCAGCTACCTTTCAGTGACTGTCATGAAAATCCATAGCTAGATAGAGGGGAGAGACCTTAATTAGTATCTGCCCTGAAAGAAATAGGCAAAATTTGTCTTTCATGTCTTTGTCCTGGCAGCAATCAGACAGCTACTTAGTGTATACTTATGGGTCAGTCAGCACCCTTGCACTTCCAGTTTTGTCACACAGAACTCATTCTTGCCCAGTAAGAATTATTGCAGACCATATGTAGGAGACCATGGTATTATGAACATAAATCTGTAAGAAACCATAGTCTATTTCTTTTTAGGGCACTTTATCATGGTTTTTAGAATAATTATTAACATTTAGGGATTTTGCTTTCTATTTTTGCACAAAAAAATGTTCTTGGCTCTGAAAATTTCAGTCATAGCTGGCCACAGTTGTAATTCTAAAAATATTTTGAGATTATTTATGTTTGCCTAAGATAATAGTGACTATGAAGAAATATGACACACAAAGAGCTCTAGACCAAGCAGATATAATCTCAACCACAGCTTCTTGAGTTACATGAATTTATACTTGTGCGTTCATATATTCTGAGCTTAATATGCTCACTCTGGTTTTCCTTTTCAGCATTTTTTTTTCCCCAAAGATGAACTAAAATAGAATAAATTCTGTATTTTAACAAGTCTAAGGACTATAGTTGGCAATAATATGACTCTTGTAAACCTAGTACTGAGAAAGGGTTTCTTATTTGCCCCTTGAAAAACTTGGCCTTCATTGCTGTTACTGAAGGTAGCTGTGTTACACATGCAATAGATTATCAGACCCTAATGCAGCTGTTCATAACAAGTTGCTTTTTACTCTGCAGCAGTCTCGCTGCTGCCAATGAGCTATTTGCAAAAGGGTAGTACTCAGTGTGATTCTAATACTACTACTAGTATTTCTAGTAGTGGCCCTCAGTTAGTATAGACATACAGAACCCATTGTCTTACTATTTTGGTAGATTTCTTAACCTAATAATTTAATAAATTAAGCAGAAAACATGAAACACAGGTGCAGACAGCACTAAACCATGGGTTTCTGGTAGACTGGTGTAAGGAGAATTTTTTTAAACTTGTGGGCTTTGCCCAGTATATCCTTCTACCATTCCTTTTAATCCTGGGAAAGGAAGCAAGAAATTGTTTACAAAATATAGCTACTTTGGTGGGATGGATGTGTATTCCTGAAAACTCTCTTCCAAACTAATTACAGTTTATGGAACCTACATAGTGCATTACTTGATCACAGCAGCAAACATGAACCCAATGCAGAGCATGGGACACTGATTTTGTATGTTTGTAGAAACTTTCCTTTCCTGGAATAATCCATTCTTGGATATTTGCTATTTCTAGCCAATTTTCAGAGTTAGGAAACAGAGAAAGGATAAGTATATATTGAAATTCATCCTATTAAATGCAAAGTATAAGGGAATGCAGAAGTATGTAATTACCTCCAGTGATTCCTATTCTGGAATGAGATGCCATTTTTTTTAAGGGATAATTGTGCATGAATATCACTATTTAGATGATAAGGCATGGAAGATAATAGATACTCAATAAAATTCAAAGACTGTGCATTTCCCTTTTAGGCATAAATTACCCCTGGTATTCTAATTATTGACTAATGGTGTGTCTGTTTTTAAAGGTGAAGCTGTGACTGGAGAATTATCAAAGCTCTTAGATGAAATCAAATTGTGTCAAGAAAAGGAATACTCTTTTGAAGATCTGTCTCATACAATATCAGACCATTATCTGGACAATTTTAGTAAAGTATCAGAGGATGAACTTAAGAACAATGGAAGCCAAACCAAGCTTAACATAGTAAGTAAGATGGGATACAAAGACAATATATTCAGTTATATCTGCTTTAATTGTGGCACATTAAAGAAAGAAATAGTATAAAAACTGAGAATAGCAGAAAGAACACATAATTTTTTTTTTATTTTTTTTTTTTTTTAAAAAAAGCACGTGTTCCTTACAGGTGTTATGTTCCCTGTATTTTACAAAGATTTTGCTTCCCACACCTCAGAATGGCTTTTTATGGCAGCACTAGTATGTCTAAAAGTTCAGGTTAGTTGCTCCTTTGAGCAGGGGGAGTGCAACAATAGGGTGTTTTTTTTCTGAGAAATCAATTGAAATCAGTAAGCTCAGTGCTATACCAAAGAATAAATGCTTGCACAATCTGATCAGAAGTGCTCCCCCTAAAAGAAGCAGCTAAGCATCTTCAGTTATGACTTTTATACATTTTATTACCATATAGCTTTCCCAATAGCCTAATGGTATTAATGCGTCTCTAATACTGAAAATTGCGGTTGTGATACTTCAGTGATTTCCAACTACAGTTGAAGATATGACTTTATTCACAGGATTAGTAATAATGAAGTGTTCAAAGATTCATTTTTGATGTGTATCTTAACCAGCCTTATTTATTTATATATTTATTTTTTTTAAAAATATCATTGTCTTTCTTAGTACGTAAGTAAATGGGATTGCCCAGGGAATAAAGCACAGAACAGAAGGAAAATGATAAGTGCTAACTTTCAATTAGTGTTGCCTATATGTTAAGAAAAATTATGCTTTCTTATGTGATGAAAAATGGCAAGGACTTCTATGTTCTCAGTATTTCAATTATTTCAATATATGGGGACAGAATGAGATTTTTAAAGATGGTTAGCTGTCCTAAAATGCAGTAGATACTTTTGTAAAGCCCTTCTAGATGTTTGAATTATTACATATGTAATTCATATTGAAGCCAGGCTGAACAAAGTATTGATCCCAATTAAGCATTTTTATACATATTGTTGATGTTTTTCTGTATTTAGAGTAAACACATATGGAGAGTACCATTTGCTGTGATGTGGGATTTTCCTCATTATTCTACAACATCCATTTTGGGTTTTAAAGTGTGTTCACTCAGTGTGTTCAGTCTGGCTGCCTTGCATCAGGGAAGTTTTCACACACTGCCTTTCGTGGCAGCATGTGGCCTTCCCTTGGTGTGTAGACTCCCTTTGTAGTGCATGGGTCATATGAAAATCTACATGTGCCGTAAGGAGCCATCAAAGAGTAATCAGGAAGAAGCACTAAGATGAAGAGATTTGTTTAGCTCTGAAAATGGGTACGAAGGTGAGTGCTGCCGAACTACTCTGGAGGCAGGACCTGCAAGCATCGTGGTGGAGGAAGTGTGACAAGTAGGGTGATGATTGAAGAAACTTAAATGAGTATTCATGTATGTGAATGTGGGGATACAGAGAGAAAGAAAGAAAGAAAGAAGTGGAGGTTTATATAGATATGGAGAGTCAGAAATAAATTCCTTGGATATATATTGAAGAGAGACATTCTTACAGAGTCTTCTGACTTTAGTCTTCTCATCCTTGGGAAGCTTTTGTAAAAAATCTCAATATACTAAGCGGGGTCTTCTTTGTTACTCATTTTTTACTGTGCCAGTATGACCTCTGAAGAGATGTAAGAGCTAGGTCCCTTGTAATATGTCAGATGATGCCATTTCCTGGACAAATGTTTCCAGAGATGATGACTGGTGCAGGCTTTTCAACTTCTGTAGTCCAGTGATCTGAACAAGTTTCAAAACCCAAGCAATGACACTCTGTGAACATTAAGGAAGATTCTGCAAAGGAACTGGCTGCTAGGAGACATTTGAATTTTTTTACTAATTTTATTTTTCTGAGAAATAGGAGGCTAGGAAATTTCTTCCTGGAACCATAGCTTGTGGGTAAAAAACGTAGACTAAGGCACATCAGGAGCAAGCTCCTGAGGCAAGCATGGTCGTGTAAAAGAGAGGAAGCATCAGGAAGCAGATTGCCTTTCAAAACTGTGTTTTCAAGTAGCTGGCTCTTTTGAAGAGGGCCAAATCAGCTGTGGTGCTGCTCTGGCTAAATAAGGTATAGACTGATTCAGGACTGCAGAAAGGAATGTCTGTCTATCTAGGGTCTACAGCCTGGAATTCTTCCTTGAATGCCATCCTCTTTTGTTTGAAAGGGCCTGGTTTCGTTTTGTGTAAGGGTAGTGGGGATGCCTGTTTTTTAATATGGTAACCTTACAGTAGAAGTCTTCATCTAGAAAGTGGGAGAGTGGGATTCAGTTCTCTCTATGGCATACGGGTGGCTTTTAACATCACATTTATAGTCTCCCAAATAAAATGATTGAGCATCAGCCTCCAGTTGATCCCCTCCAGTATTCTTCCTGGATTTTACAACCACAGGAAAAATACCAGTGCAATCCTGAGAGCAGAACTTAGGAGTCCCTATTAACTAGCAAATTCTGTTCCTTTTCTGGCCTCAGATGTCTTGTGTTGTTTGTTGCTCAGTGATAGAGCACCTGTGTAAAATACGACATTTTCTTTTGAAGAAACTGTGTTGGAACTCTGGTAGACCAAGAACAGAACTGAATACATTCTTCTATTTGCTGAATTATTAGACAGCCAGCCAACCACTTAGCAAGTTGTTCTGGTATGTCTGGACTAATGGACTTCCTTTTTTTATCAAGTTTTTCATTGAAAACGCTATGCATTTTATTCCTTGGTATGTTTCTGTTGACTGGGTGTGCAAAGTGTGACAAAGTATTATCACAACCAGAGGTTTATGTACTTACAGTATTTTCAATTGAAATAAGAGGCAGAGTTTGCACAACTCTCAGGTCAGGTGAAACTGAAGAAGCTTTCTGGTTGAAAGTTTAGTCACCTTAATTCCAAATTACTAGTCAGATCTGTATTGACTCAAGTTTTCTCAGAGCATGGAAGAGCTGAATAGGAAAATTGAAGCACAGGATATTAGGGACTGGAAGGCATTAACATCTGGGAGGGTGGGGATGCAGTGAAGCAGTATGTAAAAGCAAAGAGAAGAATAGACACCACAGTGTACATGTGAATAGGAATGGATCTGGAGTTGAGTAAATGTGTCCTCATAGCACATGTGCATTCCAAAAGCTTAAAGGGAAACCTGGAAAATTTCTGGATTCCTGAAAAGCAGACTGTGTTAGCTTCCTGAATGAGGAGAGCAATTAATGAAGAGGAGGAAAATTGTGAACAGTTGTTTACTGAATAGCACAAAGTCAGATGAGAATAAGTTAATGTGATCTTTTGTGTGAAGAGTACATTATAATGAGTAAAGAAATTCAGGTTAAAGCTATACTGAAATCTTAATTTCAGTGCTTGATTTTGCAACTCTGGCTATGTTTTTGATGTGCTGTGATGTAAAATATTGTTTCTTAGTCCATCTTCACCAGTCATTATAACATGTATATTATAAACTATCAGACAATGCCCTGTTTGTTGTCTCCACAAAGTTAAAGCATAATTTTGCCACTGGAAATGTGGGCTATTATGCTGCTTCAGAGAGAGTTTCACTTTAGTTGGCATTCCCCATTTTTCTCAAATGTGTGTATGCTGTGTTGGGTTGATGCTGGATTCATAGATTTTTACTCCCAGTTCATTTCTGCCTTTCTTCCACCCCATTTTAGTCATCATGATTTGAATTTGTTCTGTAGTTCCCCTGTGCATGCAAAGGCATACAAAGCCCTGGTGGCTGCGAAAGCTTTATTCTCATGCATGGTTCAGTGCTGACATACTGCAGTTTTGCTCTTTCCTAAATGCAAAACTTCCACTCCAAATAACTAGGATTTGATTGTTCAGCAAGTCAGGAAAGGAGCTGTGCTTCAAAACATGTTCCAGAAAATATGCAGTGGAAAAAGATGTAGGAGAGTCCTTTATCATATTAGTTAACTTTGGGGTTTCATGTTAAAAACTAAGCTGTCTTAAGTATAACTGCTAGCAAAATCAGCTTTTGACAATACCTTACAGTAGTTTCAGGGTGTTTTGGTTTTCTTTTTTAAGTATAATTTAAAAAAAAAATATTTATTTTCCAATAGATGGCAGTCTGGCTCAGTAATTTAAAGAACAAAAGCAGCCATTTTATGAGAGTTTTCCAATCTTTTTCATTGCTGCATTAAAGCCATGCATTTTTGACACAGTTGATACTGCAAATTGCTTTAAAAAATCCACCTGTAATTCTTATAAGAGGAAAATGTATTGAACATCATGGTTTAATTTAAACTACAAACTAAAATATCGGAGCTAAATTTAGAGGTTACACATCAAGTGTATATCAAATAATCTGTGTGAATTCAAGAGCAAGTAAGAAAATTTAAATAGATGTAACTTGCAAAGCAGGGATCTACAAAAATAAAGTGTGTAAGGAAAGTGAACTGAAGAATGTCAGTGTGTATATTGTGAGGAATCTTCTTGAGCTCCTGCGATTGCTTTAATTTATATTACTCTGCCCTTGCAGGTCTAACTAAATCATTGCCAGTTTCTTGTCAGGCTTGAGGTTCTTGTGTGTGTATTCATGTGAGAACAAATTATTCTGAATGTAATATTGAAGCTAGAAATATGCTGGATTGGTTGCAATGTAGTTGTTCATTGTGTTCTTACTTAAAGACAGAAAAGAGAGGTATAGGCTTTATGCCCATGTAAGAAAAGTTCCTGTGGATACTAGAGAATGATGTTACTTTTAATTTGCTTTGGACAGCCTGGGATTGCAACACAAAAAAATGGGGTATTAAGAACTTCTGCACTTCCATATGTGTATATGGGTATGTATTTCTATTTGCAAGATGTCTGTATTGGATGCAATACATATCTATCTTTTCCTATCATAAATTTTATTTTAATGATTTTTTTCTTAAAATTGACTCCTAAAAGAGGTTTGTATTATTCTGTGTTCAAAAGTTTATTATATATTTCCAATCCTTCCTCAAGAATGAATTTGAGAAGTGCTGTTTTCACTTAGAAGGTCATGAGAATTTTTTAACTAAAACTGATTTCAAAATAAAAATCTGCCATAAACACCTGATAAAACTGAAGCTCTAAATTGAAGTATTTTCTTCAGATCAGTCCCCTTTAATCTTGTGTAGTAGGTGGTTGCTTGCAATGTTTGCGTTTACATTTATGCTATTGCCTTCAGAAGCCTAGTGCAAAAACTACGTTATTGATTTGCAAGTGCAAATTCAGTCTCTTGCTGTCCTTGGGTATGTGACATGAGTTTAGATTAAAGGTGGTGCAGTTCCTGAAAGTGCTTTTGTGCTGTTAACAGCCGGGGATACGTTAAAGGAATTTACTTAATTACCTAGAATAGATACTGAGAAACTTACAAGATGCCCACCCCCTTTTTTTTTTTTTCTTACAGAATAAAATTGAAGATAGTAAAAACATGTAGGATTATATTGACTGCACTACAGAGGGATTTCACAGAAGTGGCAGCAGTATATCTAATTAATTTTTCTGTGGTTATATAATTGATAATAAAGGCTGGCAGCAGTAATTTAAATTTAAACATGAAGAAAGGTTCTGTGTAGTCTCAGGAAAAAGCTTGAGTTTTCATCACAGGCATAGAAATGTCAATTTCTGATTGCTTCTGTCATTCAGAAAAGGAAGTTGATACTTACATGTATTAAGAGAGTGAAAAATAAACCAAAACAAAACTTTAAATCATCTTCCATTAACATTGTTGAAAACAGTGATGCCACACATTCAAATAGATTTGCTTTTTGCTCTTACATCAGAAAATCAAGAAGATGAGGGTATATAAAGACAGTAAAACTATGATCATGTTTGATTTGTATCTAAGGAGATTTGAAAGGATAGAATTGTGTTTTTGAAAGAAGATGGTTAAGAATGAATATATTAATGGTAAATACATTTTATGCTTGGTCCTTTGGAAGTCAGTTATTCTTATTTTTTTAAGGCGAAGAAAAATTATTTTTAATAAAAAGCTCACATGCTTTTTTTTTCCTTTTACAAGGTAATAGACACTGGACTTTGTTGAAAAACACTGAGGTACTATATTAACAAGTACTGCTGATTTTTTTTTTTTTACAGAATATTTATAGCTAATGATTTATAGCAAATAGCTAATGATTGCTCTGAAATCTTATGATGGCTACAAGTGAACTGGAGTAAAATGTTTACTGCCTTGGATCAAAAGTGGTAGTCCATTGTCACAGTTTGACTCAGGTCTGACAACAATGCTCTCGATCCCCCCTCCCCCCAACCCAGGTAGGGAAGGAGAGAGAGAAAAAGAGAGAGACTTGGCTGGATTGAAAACTAAACTACACAGCTTTAATTAAAACACTAATGAATCATACAAGAAAATATATACAATTATATACAGATAGATTCAGGTGTAGGCAAAAGCCTCTCACCACCCCCCACCCTCAGCAACTCCCACAGCACTTCCCTGAACTGGGAAGAGTCCTGAGGAATCCCGAAGCTGCTGCTGGAGAAAGCAGAGAGTTATGGGGGTCAGGAGAGATCAAGCCTGAGGATCGACGGTGATGGATGAACAGAGTCCTCCCTCTACGCTGGCCATGGACGGAAGAGAAGGGGAGAAGAAGAGAAGGAAGGAAGTTGTCTTCTGTGATCTCTGACCTTCCTCTGAGCTTACGTAGATATATGGAATGGAATATCTTTGGCCAATTTTGCTGTCTGTCTAACTCAGCCTCCTACGGGGGGATCACAGATCTCCCCATAGTGTCTGAGCTGGCAGAGTGCAGGTGCAGCCTTGAAGCCTCAGTAGTTAGAAAAACATTCCACTGTCTTATCAGCCTAGCAGAACACACTGTTGCTAGTTACAAGAAAGCTTACTGAAGGAAAAAAAAAAAAATCAGTAAAAAGAAAAATTGGCTTCATCCTGGCTCAAACCAGGACATCCATAACAATATCACACACTTGCATACAGGCATTATTGAGAGAGTAAGACAAAATTCCATATGCCAATGATAAGCAAACCAGAGTTATGTACAGTGGCTGACTAATTAGGATACATTAAAAACACATTCAAGAATAATTTGATTACTTATTCATTAGGGAATAGTAAGACAATCAGACCTGATTGTTTGGGTCTCCATGGAGAGAAGCCAAGAAATTTTAAATAATTTAATATAGCAATATTTATTTAATTTGATATTACAGCTCCCCTGAATTTTGCAGAATTTGTGGTGGTAAGACAAAAAAGATAATTGTACTGAGGGTTAGTGTTTGGAATATTGTGTTACCGAATTCCCCTTTTATAATAGTAATAGATAATTTATGCATTGCCAAATTTTGACTTTGCAGTAATTTTGTGTTATATTGTACTTTAACTCTTAGACCTAGTTCAGTTATTAACCTCATTGTACAAACAAATACTGACTCTATTTCTGTGGGAAATAAAATTATGAAGGACATCTCTCCCAGGATACATAAACCTTATGTCTTAAGATTCCCTTGTGGCAAAAGTCTACCCACTCTCTAAAGATTATATAACTTGAAAAATTGTTTTTAAAAGCTACCACCCAACTAAAACCCATCTGTTAGTCCTAGTTTTTAATGCACACAGTGGTATTTCCCACTGAGAACTATCATGGCTATTATTTTTTTCTTTAGACATTTAAAATGTGACACCGAGTTCCAAGCATCCACTTGGTCAATATAGAATAATATGTTTACTATAAGCTACTTCACAATATTATTTCTAAATTATGTCTAAACATGAGCTGGTTGTTACAAAGGAGCAGAGTGAAATATACCAACTTCACATGAATTTTTGTTCCTTCTCTTAGCTAATTTATCTAGCAAAGAGAAGTCCAGATATTTTTAATGTATAATTTCCTAACCTTTCTACACTTGCTAAAATAGGGGTTTTTTTTGGTATCTATAGGTTACACCATGCTTCAGTACAGTGTTGTAAAGATTTCTGTGGTAGAGGTGTCCTGACAGCAGCTGTGTGGCATGCACACACAGTAATTTGCTTCACAGCCATCTAAAGTAGCCTGCAGCTCCCTGCTGCTGAGATCTGGTAGAAGTATTGCTATACAGTCCTCCAGCACACATAGATGCATCCTGTGAGACAGTCAGTGCTTCTTTAAGAATATAAAATACAAAAACATGACAACACTAAGCATGACTTAAACTGCATGGAGTAAAGTATACCAAGGGGAAGGTGCTGACCAAGCTAACAGTTCATCTAATCTGTGTTTAAAAAGTACCTTCTTTTTCACTAGAATGACCTTTTGGAATATTTCATCAGTCTGCCTAATTCCGTATGTGTGTGGCAGATTCCTTGGCTATCAGATACTTGCAGCAAAGTAGCTTGCAGACAAACCAGTCTCTCTGAATGCTGTTATATGTTTGGCTTGCACTGGTGAATTATAAATGCGTCTCATGCCTTTGCTCCAATTTGTCACATCATGTACCCCAATGACCCTATATTACTGTGTTTTGCAAAGTGTGTGCTGGTTGTACAGGCAGTTCCTTTTTTTTTTTTTTCTTGTGTAAAGTGTGTACTTCCATTTATTCTTACGCAATTAAATCTGACAGAGTATAAAAGAGCAACTAGTTTGTGCACACCCTCCATAACTTGCCATACTTCAGGCTTGTTCTTTCTTAAAACTTTATTTTTTGTGACTAAGTAATCCTTGAATTTTTAAGTTTATTCTGTATGTAAATCTTGCCATGCTACCAACCACTTTACTTGCCCTGCTATGGACTCTTTCAGCTTAGCTAAATCTCTTTTACATAAGGATCTCAGATATGAGCGTAACCTTTTTTTCCGTATAAGATAATTATAATACAAGCTTTTCAGATCAAAGACCTTATTTGTCATTACGCCCATAAAGCTGTATGTAAATTCAGGGTGCTCTGGAAATGATTCATAATATTTTATCTACTCAAGAATGCTGTTGGACAGCTATGTTTTATTAAATCAACCACAGTAGTTTTTTGCGGCTTTTTTTTTTTTCCACAAAGACCAATTTAGTCAGACTGTCATATGTTGTAGTAATGAGCACATATGTAAATTGAAGACTAACCTCTGTTTTGTTATACTTAGATGAATACCAAAGAAATCTATCAATCTTAACAGGATTAGCCAGGATCTGAGGGCTTTGTCAGCTCTGATCTTGAAATAGTAATTCCCAATAATTAATGAAAAAATATTCCAAGTATTTCCCAATATGAAGTATATTTGCTCTAATTAAATGTATTTTTGTGTGTGTTGTTCAGTGCTTTAGAGAATCACCTTTTTCACCCCTATTTGTGCCATTATTTCTATTGTGCTGTCTGTTTTTTGTTTTTGTTTTGGTTTTTTTTTTGGTTTGTTTTAACATCCCTGAGCTGCCTACGCCATTGTGGATACTATTGCCAGTTTTGCATAGCATAAAAATTGTCCTTTCAATTTCTTCCATACTCTGTGTCCATCATCCTGTGAGTACACGGTAGTGTATTACACAATGTCCACTTTTAAGCTAGAATCTCCAATTTAATTTAGATTCTACTGAGACAATTTCAGTTACTTCTGAAGAACCAAAGAGAAGATATTACCATGAGATGTCTGCCCAGGCAGGTCATATTGCAATATTAACCTCAACTCTCTCTTTGTCATATTATTACAAAACCAAATAGTTCAAAAAACTGATTGCTATTGCTGGGATAGCAGACACCAGAGCTGTTTCCCTCAATCCCTGGCCTTCCAGAGAGGTCTGCCAAAAATCTCTCATGGACTCCTGCCTGACCTTTACTTGGGTTTCACCTCTCCTAAGGCTTTTCTTCAGTGTTTCAGCCAGAATCAGGTTTGCAACTTCTCCTTCACAGGAGAAAAAAAAAAAAAAAAAAGTTCTTTTCATCATGTTCTTTCTTGATTCTTTTATTATGCTCCCTATTTGATCAGAGTACCACCAGCTAAGGGTGCTGAAATTCCAAGGGTTGGATCCAGCTGCATTAAGGATCTCAAGTCACTGTGGATGTGCCAGGTGCCTTTTGTATGGGGCTGATGTGGACTCAGCCATGCCTTCAGGAGGAGAGATTAAGAGTCAGTATCTACCCTTTAGTACTGAAAATGACACTTGTGCTTGGCAGCTGAATCCCACTGTAAGCCCTCAAGTCAGTTGCATAAACATAGCCATCTAGTGCCCTTCTGGTCAGCAGTTGAGATATCTACTGGGGCTGGCAGATGTGACAAAGGATTTGGAAAGTTGTGGTGCTCTGGAACAGCAATTAGAGGCTAGGCAGGGTGCCCCAAAGGTAGGTGCTGGACCTCAATGTAGTGGCAATGATATAAGCAATGATAACATTAAGGATTTAGAAATGTTTGTGAAGCTTCAGTAACCTACTTGTTTTATTGCAGTTGAGCTACAGAGTATGTAACTATATGTGAGATCTACAAGGAATACAGAGGACTCTAACACTTCAGTATGATTATATTTTAATTTCTGAAAACATATTTTTGCGATCTTAGAATTAGTTTTGATAGTTTGTACAAAGCCAGAACTTGAATATATGGGAGATTTATTTTTCACAGTCTAATGTAGATGTTTACCCTAGGGGGAAGATAACTGAGTTAATAAGGAAAGAGGAAAGAGAGCTTTAAAATGTACTATTTTCTGTCCTGCAATCTTAAACAAGTTATACAACATTCTAGAATTTTTTATCTTTTTATGTTTCTGCATGTTGCAGAGGTATTTCTGTAATATTCCTAAAATTCTGTCACTGCTGTCAGCAGTCACCAATGCAGGTTTGATTGTGGTTTTAATACATATTGGCCTAAGAATAAATGAGTGATCTACCTTCTCAACAGTAGGTAGAAAACAGTAGAGGAAAAAAAGAAATCTGAAAATGTCTTTTGTATATTCCTAGAGACAACACTGTCTACTCCATTAGTGTAAGAAAAAAGTTATTATGCTTGGAACTGGCAGTAAAACCTGATGATCACCATCTGATGGGAAATGCATGAGAACAGTGAGAACCATATGGATATGCCTCTCCGTTGTTTTCTGTAATGAGTGGAACATCATAATTTTATCCCTATGGTGTAAACAGAAAATAAAGCCTACTAATCCATTAGAGCTAGTGAACCCCTGCAGGATCCATTAAAGGATGGAGATAAGTGTAAATGTATGTTTTGGCTATATTGTATTCTATGATTCTTTTGAAGTTGAATAAGTAGGTACTTAGCATCAGCATGGTAAATATTCTGCCCTATTTCACTGGGATAAATGACCACCCATGATAAGGTAATACAAAAGAATGCTTTCTAAACAAATTGTTTAGTACCTGTAATTAGAACACTGGGCAACTTTTTGGACTACTTGCCTAATTTTTTGTTTTTATTCTATCCCAATGGCAGCAAGCACACTTATTTTATAACTGACATATAAAAAAGATAAAGTATTTTTGTCCTTAAGTCTTAAAGCAGTTGACCACTCATGTTATTGCACTGTGTTGGCAGATTTTTTCAGTCCTTTTGAATAAGGTCAGCAAGTAGAAAACAAATGGCAGATTCTTCTACCTCTATAAAATATAGTGTCAGGAGTAGTTATGAGTTTAAAGGGCAACTGCTTACTATTTACTATACATTAGAAAAGTTTTCCTGTGGAATTAATACAGATCAACAGCATGCTATAAATGCATCCCTTAGCTTTGCTGTGAACTTGGCAACCCTAGGCTGAATTCAGTGGTATTAGTTTTTTTAACTGAGATTAGAAGCAAAAACCAGTTACTTGACCATGCATGCATTTATACCAGTTTCTTTACCTTTCTAGATGGATGTAAGAGTTGAATGATCTACATAATTTTTTATAATCTTTTTTTTTTTTTCTCTTGGCATTTGTCTTTCATAAACTTATTACACGTTTCAGTTTAGTGCTGTGAGGGATACTTCTCAGAAGAGGGTCTTTAATTTTCTTTGCTTCAGTAGTTATTTGAGACTGAGCAGTTTCTATTAATACTACTGCTGATATTGGTGGTCTGCCCAATACCTCTGGAATATGAACTCTTAACAGCCTTCAAAGAGGCAGCCTCAGCACTGACTGTCAATCTCAGACAAAAATAATAGAAAAATTTTAAAATGTTTTATTCCTATGCTAATCTTTCTTTTAATTATTAATAGTTGATTCCTTATGGGTATTGGAATATTTACTACCTTGCCCTTTCCTCTGTCCAAAGTGGTGCTTCCTTTAAGGAATCTCAATTTTTTAAAGAGATTGCTTATTTAGCCATAGATACTTTATAAGAAATATAGTGTTACTCAGGAGTTACAGGCATGTTACTGACTAGCTTCTTTATTTGTATTTTATAGGACCTTTAAGACACTATGTGATGACTGGCTGAAGAAAGAATTTACTTAAATTAAAGTATTAGGTCTTCAGCTACCTAGGAGTATGTCTGGAAAACAACATATAGGTGTTCTTGTATTGCAGTAGATTTGTATGTGCTGTGCTGAATCTGCCACAGACAAGAAGAGCTGTACAGATGAACTAACACAGGAAGACCAACCACTCTCCTGAATCTTCTGTTAGTTTTGGTTATTAAGATGACTGCAGTGAAATCACTGTTGTAATTCCATAAGTCAGGAAAAAGCTGCAGCTTGCAGTATGTGAGCTTCATGCTAGCAGGTTCTCCTACCAGCCATAGCAAAACCTTTGCCTGCCTAGTGAGGATGATTTTGATTTCTACTTCAGGCTTCCTTGAGAACTGTTGTCCAGTTGATAGTATTTGGCATCTTTTCTGGGGTTAGTGGGTGTGATTGTTTTTTTCTAATACCTGTAGAGAAGGCTGAGCTCTTGCATGTTTTACTGAGATCCAAAGGTAGATTACAATTTGACTGATCTTCAACTTCTAGAGCACACTGACTTGCCTGTCAAGATGTGTCAACTGATTGTCAGCTATTCTACTGCATTGGTTTTATAATATATTTAGTACTTAGGTGACAATATGAGAAGCTACTAGTGATTTGCAGCTGGAGAATCTATAGATAATCTAGTACAAAGATTCTTCAAGGCCTTTTTGTTTATCCATTTGTAACCAGCATACATCTTCAGACAACTGACTCAGTGCTGTACATAGTTCCTCTGTAGACTGGCTTTTGTGTTCAGGTATGATTTTTCTCTTATGTCTCTCATTAAGCCAACAGCAAGTTAATGGAATAATAACTGCGTTTTCAGTAACACACTTCTACTGATTATATATATGCTAAATTAAAAACTGTACACTGGAGGAGTAGTAAGTGGTGACTTCCACCTACTCACCTATCACCTGATTTTTCCTCTACTTTAATTTCTGTTCCTTCTGCTCTATTTCATGACAAATAATGTATTTTCTATAAGTTTCATCATTCTGCCACCCCCTTATCCACCCTCTCTTTCACAAGTTTTAAAAAAAGAAAATACATGTTTTACAGCTGATTTGCTTTGGAATTACATTGCACTGAGTTTTTTTAAATGTTATATGATAACATGCAGATAGTACAGGGATGTTAAATACAGAGATGCTTCTGTAGTTATTCTCGAAGCAGTATTTTCTTTCGGTGACATTTAAAGCCAAAAGTGCTGGTCTTTGAGTAATTTATTTTTCTTTATTCAAAGCTAAATATGCTTAAGCTTTTAATTCTGTTGAATATTTCTAAAAATATTAACACTTGATTTTGCTTCTCTGCAGACTCCTATATCCTTCATTATCAGTCTCTTTCAACTGTTGCATGCATTTTTCACAGTGAGTCACATTTTGCAATGAGTCATGTGCATATTGATTCAAGGAGACACACAAGCCTGTCATTAACATGATAAATCCCATTAGCTTAATTGGAACTATTCATGTCTGTAAACTTCAAGGCTCAAAAAAAGTTACCAAATTCCTTCATTCTTCACAGCTTGCATATTCTTCCTATGTACCAGTTTGGATCAAACCTACTATGCATGTGGGATGGAAAGACAATCCTAGAAGTGCATTTCCAGACCACAGTGTGTCCTTGTGGTCTCTATGGCTTGCTGGGTTGAGCTCTGTCTTGGGGCTTTATGCTTCAATGGGCTGAGCACTTTTTCCTTGGTCAAAAAAAGCACTTGAAGTGCTTTGATATTAAGCATTTGAAATTGATACTGCAATGTACAAATATTTATTATTAGTGTACAAATATTTATTTTCAGCATTAGGTACATGCTTAAAGTTAAACAAGTGCACAAAAGACAGGTTTGCTTTTTTCTACCTACTGTTAAGAGGGAGAAATTAGTTTGGAAGACAATTGAATCTTGCCCCAACCACTTTATTTAGGATGGAGTAAATAAATTGTGCAAATGCCTACATTTCCATACATTAAAGACAACTATTTTAGTCCATAGATTAAATGAATAGCTCAGATTAAATGCTTGGTTTTCCATCGTTTCAAATTAGTTTAAAAGAACTATGTTCTAAGTGTTTTTTTGAATCATGACAGTGCCTATTGCAGATTCAAGCAGCTAATACTTCTTGTCATTAATTTCACACTGAAAATCAAATGCTGCATATCCTTCCCAAGACATTTAAAAATGAAAATTCTGGAGGCTCAATCTACTACATAATTCTTAACAAATATGTTCTTTTTTGGTTAAATTATAATTACTAAAAGTACTTTGTGTTCTGTTCTCTGCAATTTTTTGATTTATTGCATTCTTATATTTTCTGACATTTGGAAATCTTCACCCACATGGCAACATTAAACAGGAGTTAGAAAAGAGTGAATATTCTTACTGAAACACATTGACTTCTCTCTTGATTTGCACTTAAGATATGCACAAAAAATACCAGATCACTAAATACAAGAGTCCTAGTACTGGCTTTTATGTATAGATGAAATACTATCCATGTGAAGATTACCACACCCGGGTCAAAAGCTTCTACGTTTAGTGAAAAATAATTTATCCAAGATCAGCCTTTTTTTAATACATGACACTTCACTGATGGAATGTTTTATTTATTTATTATTATTTTATGGTTATTTGTATTGAAAATTAAAAGTTATTGTAAGTCTTGAAAAATACTAATTTGGGGGGGGAAGAAAAGTTATCTTTTTTTAGTTTATGCTTGGTATTTCCTGATTAATAGCTTGTTAGGTTTTTCAATCATTAAACTTTTGTCATATCATATGTATAGATGTCAGAATTGTTTCTTCATTATTTGTTAGATGCAAGGATGTACTAAAAAAATTTAAAGGTATAGCCTTGCTTTTGAATACACATTAAAATGTACTAATTCATTTTGAAATCTTATTTTCACTTATAATTTTGACTTTACTCAGTGTAAATTGTACTTGGTGTCTGGTTCCAGGTTGTATTCACTGCATACTGTCAGATCCTGCTCTGAAGACAAATAGTTTTTAGGGTGGTCATCATGAGAGGTGTCAATAGCACTTGCCCACTGAGGGGCAGTAACTACACATTCATGTACTTTTTATCATGTATGTGAATTATGTTTGCCTAAATTTAATATATTTTACTTCTGTTACATATAGTTTGTTTTCATGACTCTGCTGACTTTAAGTTACAGTAATTTCTTCCTGGATTCAGACATTACTATGCTTGAGTTCAAATTGTACGACTGCTTCAAACAAGGTTTGGGGTTTTTTTGTTTTGTTTTGTTGGGTTTTTTTATGGGTCCTCAGTCAAAAAATACTATCACATGCAGCTTGGCTGATGTGCAGTGTTGTAGAGATCAAGATTCTCACTGTCTGGGCCTTCTTGAGCTTGGATTTTCAGAGCACTTAGCCTTGCATACCACTGAAAATAGTCACAGAATATCTCATACTAATTCCTGATGCACCTCTTTTGCCAGCTTGTCTCAATCATTTCAATACAGCCAGGAAATAAGGAGCACAAACTTAGTGACCACCTTGCAGAAGCTTAAATGACATGGCCAACATCCCACAGGGACTATGTACACAGTACACTTGTCCAACATTGAGCTGCTTTAGGTACAAGACCATCTTTGTTCTCCTGGTGTTCCCTTGCTGAATACAGAAGGTGTAATCAAACTCTAATCACAGCAAATTAAATTGTCAAAGAAATGTAAACTGAGAACATATTTGTAAAAGGATGACTGCAGACTTGCAGTGTAATGTGAAGGCCAAGGTAATGAGAATGGAAGTGGAAAAACACCAAGTAAGGAGAAGGCTGCCTTGGGGGTTATGGGAGAGGTGTGCCCAGGCCACCAAAATGTTTCATTGTCACTGTTCTGTGAGACATGGCACGTGTCTTGTAAATGAGGCTCCTTCTAGTCAGGATCCTCAATGAATCCCAGAAAGGTATATTTGGTTAATGTGGGCATGCTGCTGTGGAAAAATAGTAACCGACAGTGTTGCATTTCATATCCAAATGCTACTTTTTTCTCTTCTGCATCCATCAGACATTTTCCCCAGGGACCATCCCGGGCAGCAGCAAGGGGAGCATGGAGAGCACAGGAAAGCTGTCCAAGCCCTGCCCTCACTGGCTTGGCTGCCACTACTGCTCAGAACAGGTCATCCTCATTTGTAGAGGATATTCCTGAACAATTTCCCTCTCAATTTTTAGTATAAGTAAACTTAGAATATTACACAATAGAAATATGTTTTATTTACTTGTATTTCATGACATAATTACATATCCTTTGGGCCAGGCAAAGGTAAAGGCACGACTCTGTAATCCACTGGTTAGGATCATATGAAATGTTATGATACTTGCATGATCCTATATCTGACATACTACTTCTTCAGGAGAAACTGCCTCCTGACTTGATTTTCCCAGATTCCATAGAAGTGTTTAGCTTATCAAATGTCTGGTTCCTTCCTACCTTCCGTAAGTTGAAGGAGATTGCCTTCCAGATTTCATCTTTGCTGCTCCATTTCAAAAAGCTTATTTTCTTAATACATGATATGCTGCAAGATAATTGTTAACTTCAGTGTCCAGAGCTATGATGCAACAGTTAGCAAACAGTCAAAGTCCTTTTATTTATTCACTTCTACAGTTTTTCTGGTGCTATCTTGCTCTAAGTGCATACTGTCTTAAAGGACATTTTCAATGCTTCTGCAAACAGCTGATAATTTTGCAAAAACAAGAAGCAGAGCAGAAAGGGAAATAAGATGTTTTGCCTGACTTACTGTATTAATAGAGAAAACTCATCTGATAATGAGGTCTTATGGTAGTCAGGATAGAATTGGGATCTGTAAAAAGGAAGGCAAAACTTTATGTATGTTTTATACACGGTCTAGAGCTGCTTGAGCTGTGAATTTATAGCTTTAAGTAACAGTTAAGATTAAAGCTGCTCTCTTTTTCTTTTCCTGTTGATTTTTAAGAGTGGAACAGACTTCCTCTGCTTTTTCTATCCATACTCATAATGCTGTTTATTGCTAAATAGTGGCTTGCTTTCTGAGATCAGGAGAGAGATGTCAAGTTATTGTGATAGTCAATCTGCTGTACAAATATATATGAGGAGAACAGATAACCTGTTTACAGAGTAAAGTATCCTTCAGGTCCTACTAGGCAAATTTTGCTTTTTGTGTAGGTGGAGAAATTGAAGACTTCCATACCTAGGTTTTCAAAAGCATTATTTAGATGCTCATCAGATAAGAAAATCAGAGGTGATGTGTCAGGCCCAGTAGAATTTGACAGAAATTTACCACTAATTGTAATGGTCCACTCTCCTTATACTAGACCTTACTACTCTGTTACTGCTATATTCTTACTCTCTCTTTTTATGTGCATAGAGAAATTGTATTGTTGGTCCCTGACTGCTGTAAGCAATTTGAATGACTTAATCCAGTGTTCAAGTGAAAAACAGAATTTTTTTTTTTCAGTCTTTTATTATGTATCAATAATTTTTATTTCCCTACCAATGCTTCTTTTTTATATATTTTGTTTAATATCTGTTAAGGTTTTTGTTTGTTTTCTTAGACAACGTATGATGCTTATACATGTCTCTTCTAGCTCAGGCAGATCATTTCCTAATTACATTTACTTTTAGGAGCCAAACCAGCCACAAATAAAAGATTCTCAATTGTGTCTGTTTTTCTGTTTTTCTTTATGTGACAGAAATATCTTCCTTTTTTTCCCCCCCCCTCAAACGTGGGCATAAATAACTTTAGTTTCACTATAACTCTCCCCACAGGGTTATTTCAAGGCTTCCCAGCAGCACACACAGAATTAGATTTTCATGTCCAAAAGATCTCTGAGGAAGCAAAATTAAATTAAACAGAACAGAAAAATGAGGCAGTTCTGGGAAAAGAATGAGGGCTGCGAGACAACAGCAGGAAACTAGGTGGTCTGGTTTGAGAGTTTTAGGGGCTCTTGTGACAGTCTGAGCTCTGTGAATTGACTGTAGATCTTTGTATCTCACATGTCTCCTCCAGGTGCATCCCAGGCTACCCCATTTGGGTGACTTTTGACTCCCCTTTCTCTCATGCAACGATTAACTCGTTCACTCCTCTTTACAAATGCAGGTCTCTCCCTTGTTGCCTGTTTTCTGGGAAGGACTGCGGTTCTGGTAGAAGGGCTGGGTGAGAAAGGTGATAGCAAGAACTGTTTCTTGACCCTTCACATAAGTTTGTCCTAATGCTTCCTTTCTAATGCTTTGTCAGTAGCAGAAATCTGGGCAAGGAGACAGAAATCAGTCATTAAGTATAAAAAAGAGCCAACCCAATTCTGCTGTAGTCTGTAAATTAGCCTGTATCATGTAATTCATAGCTGGATTATCTTGTTTTATGAAACTGCTAGTCAGTTTACTCCAAGAGTGTTTAATGAAATCTGACATTGTGACAGGTCTTTTTGAATAACAGGAGATCTGCCTCTATCATGTTCCCTACTTCTCATTCATATTGGCAATACGAACTTAAATTTGTGTGATCCTCACTCAATCTTAGACGATTTATATAAAATTAATCTAATAGAAATAATACAATCTAATTCGGCTGCTGTATGTTTCTACTGTTCCATAATATTTTTTCTGCTCTGTTCCTGTGATAGCTAAATACTCATACATCCTCCCCTGGGTGACTGAAATGTATTGAATTTTATTATTTATCTTTTAATTGTGTTAAGAAATCGTCTCTGATGTTGTGTGTGTGCATTTTTTACCTTTAGAAGGTGCGTTGCCTGTACATTTTTTGAAACTTCAGTCTTTGTTCACTTAAATTGGCTAGTAAGGTCATAGCTAATGTGTGCTGCTTGCTTTCCTGTACCTAGCAATCCTGCAGTTCTTTGCTTTTTGCTTCAGGGGGCAAGAAACACTTTATTCTTTGGTCAAAGAATTCTGAAATTTAAAATAAAAACATAGGACAACCACCATGGAAGATGGCATCATAAATAGGAGGGGAACACCTGTAGTCTTCTTCCTTTGTCTGTGCAAATGCAAAGCAGTAATAGTTCTTCAAGACTCATACCCTGCAGAGTTATCCCAATCCTTTTAATAATCTGTGTAAGAATATTGGTTGCTGTGGCAACGCATTATGTGGTGCCACTTGGCTGTCAAAATAACCTCATGAAATATCATGCTAAGAATGGTTTAGAAATTGACTTTCAAAACAAAAGTAAATAAATCCACCTAACTTTAGAAGGTATGGCTAGATTCATGAAGTCTGCAACAAGGGAGCAATGTCTTCTAACTGAGGGGAGTCAGACTAATAGTGATGGATGTATCATATTTCTCATCTTTGCTGAGTGAGCTGAAATATAATGTAGAAATAATTTTTTTTTCTGCTTAAATTAATGTTATACCAACCACATCTGTGTATAAGAAGTCAGCACAAGAGTAAAAAATTAAATGCCCCTCAGATGTTATGGAATGTGAGTTGCTGCATATCTGTGTGGTGCCTTTACTTTTCTTAGTTTTTATCAGCTTGTGTTCATCTTCAGAACTGCTGCTGTTTCTCTGCTTCGTTTCCCTGCTACTTTTCCTTCATCTCTACATTCCCTTTCTAGCAGCAAACTCCACACATTTCTTTATTCTGTTGGCTAAAATAATTTGCAGTTAAGTTGGTTTTTTAAAATTATTTTTATATGGGCCTCATAGCAGTACTTTGGAGCTAATGTTACCACCAGATGAATAGATGTGTTCAGCCATTGTCTCAAGCAGCATTGTGTCAGTCAGGCAAAAATCCAGCTAGTTGTGAAAGACTGTTGAAGACAAGCAAGCTCTCTTCCTAAAGACAGCATTAAATATCTGAATATCAGGTGGACTGCACAGATGTGAAGCAGGCTAGACTGAACACCTATTACCTATTCCAATTTAAATGTTGACAAGAATTCAGATGAAATTAAAGTTTGCTTTTTTTTTGTCATACTTTTTTAACATGAGATTTTAAATATCATTCATTACTGGCTTAACTTACCTCCTCCTTCTTCTGTAATCAATAAAGTTAGTGCTGCAATTAATTTAATTGGGGCAGACTATCCTGTGCAGCAAGATATCATAAATTAATGGAATCTGTCCACTCTTCCTGTTTCTGGCTGTCATGAAAACTTACTGGTTTAAGCAAAAATCAGTATTATCCCTTATCACTGAGACCATTGTCTGAATGACATTTCCCTGTACCTTTCATCCCTTCTATCTGATGAATCAAAATGAGACAGATAATTTTTGAATAAAATTTTTGTCTACAAAATAAGCTAGCATATTTATTATTGACAAATATAAACTAAAAATTGAAACCTCATATTTTGATGGAGTTTTTTCTTTTTGCAAAAAAAAACCCTTGGACTGATTCAGGCAAAAGTAATATACTTGTTCTTTTCTGAACAGAACAGATGACTATTGAAGTGAGATCCCCTTAGCTTGTGTTATTTCCTTCTTGGGGTTAGGATTTTTTTAAATGAGCATTAGCTTTTATTCTCTGGGGGGTATCTTAACCTTAATGATGTTAAAGCAAATTTTAAAGTAAAATGAAGGGGAAATACCCAATTACTTGATCAGGAAGAAAGTAAATACATATTTTTAATGTATGATGTTTGCTCATATTTAAAGTATAATTGCAGATAGGTCAAAAGGCACCTTCTTTAGAAAGTGTGATTTTCACACAGCAGATTCACAGTTGATTAGTTATTTTGTATTAAAATAGCAGTTTATCTTTTGGAATTTACAAATGAGAATCTTTTAAGTTATTTTCATTATGTAAAATGTTTCTTCTCAGTGTATCACTGTGTTTAATTTGGAAGTCCTCTTTCTTTAGGCACAGAGACCTTCTTCAAAGAGTTTATCACCAAGGGACGAAGATGATGATGATGCAGGTGAAAATACTTGTGGTCCTTCAGGTTTATGGGAGGCCTTGACACCTTGTAATGGATGCAGGAACCTTGGATTTCCCATGCTTGCACAGGTATATGTTTACCTTTTAATCCTAAATCATTAACTGCTTAATCTCTTCTCATCTTAGCTCTTGCAGTAATTTCTAGTCTTGCCATATTCCCTTGATAATGGTTACCTTCAGTCTTCATGTTAACCTCAAAATCTGGTTTCAAAATTGAATGTCAAGATTCCAGTCATTATGCTGTAATGCTCATCCAGATGAACTTAATATTGAGACTGGTGTTTATTACTCCCATTGTAGTCAGATAGTGTTTAGGTTGCATGAGGTTCTCATTCAGCCTGGAAAGAAATTTTGAAGTCATATAATTTCCTTTGGGAGAAGTACTCTATTTTTTTATCAGCTTCTAATGAATGTAATGACATCTCAGCTGGTTTCTTTATAGAATTAATTGAGGACATAATGCATAACACAGCTGGTGTAAGAATGTAGCCTAAGACTTCTCTTTGATTATATAAGTTAAAAAAAAAAAAGTCTCCAAACATTTTTGAATGCTCATGATAGTACAGAAGAGAGTGAATAAAAATGGGTAATGTACTAGGGTCTAAGTCCCAACAATTCTCAGAGCAGAGCACTCTGCAATAGCCATACCAAGGCCTGCCAACAGCTGCGTCCTGAACAAGTGATACTGTATTGCTACAGCACAGGACGATGCTTATTGCTGCTTCTGGGTCTCTCTTGTTCTCTCACCACGCTGCAGTTTAGCACTCTCATTTCTGTAACATTTTTCCTGTGCTTTTCTTGTAGCATTGAATGGAGGCCTGCCAAATATCTGTTTAGAAAAGTCTGGTTCCTCAGTTGCATCCTTACTTGGCACTGCATTTAAATAGCTTTGTCAGATTCTTGTGTACCAGATTGGAATTACATATCCTGTCTCACCACACTTCATACACTGTTGCTTTCATACCGTGACTGTACTTTTTATTCCCTGGAGTCTCAGGGGACTTGCACCTGTTTGGAGTCAATGTTAAAGCTTCCACTGCAGTCTGTGGAAACAGGATGAGGCAACTCGTGTGCTTGAATAACAATCAGTGCTGCCTGATTTTTTTAGAAAGAACTTTTATATTCCTTTCTGCTTTCAGTAGCTGTTTCCTTCTTCAGACTATCATTAGAGACGTGGCAAAGTGCAGAATAGGAGTGTCATGGTTACTAATTCCTAATTTTTAAGAATTTGTTTCAAAAAACATTTCTTAAGTGGAACTTCTATTTATTTATTATCACCCATGGTTTGATTATTGTTAGGCTTTCCTGTGATGAACATATATGCCATTTTGGAGTGATTTCCTTGTTTTTAGAAACATTTTTGTTTTCCTTGTTTCTTTTTACTGTCAGGCATACATAAAATGTGTTATAAAAATGGGGAATGCTTTTGAAAAATAGATAAAGTTAGCTTGGTTGGTATCTCATTTTTTTTTTAAAAAAGAGAGAAACTAATTTCAGCAATGATTTAAGTTTTAATATAGTGACTCCTGCATTAGTTTTATTCTTTATTTGTAAGTTTTAAATTCCACCTTAATCTCTCTTGCTCTGAGAACTGGTAAGATTTTAAATTATGGAAAAAGATGGTATTTATTCTATGTTCATTCATTGAATGACAGATTGTCTTTCTAGATTGTTTCTCTCGATAAATGTTGAAGACAAACATTTCTGAGTTTCTGTTGTTTTCCTTTTTATGGAAGAAAGGAAAGAAATTAAGTAGTGTCTCCAAATTATAAACCAGAGAATTCAGTTTATAAATTGTTACTATCATTGTATGAAATCTTTCAAGCTGTTAGCTAATCTGTTGGATCTTTTACTTCAGAATGGAGCAGAGAACATCTTGTTCTAAGGGATTGAGAACACACATTATTTCAGTTTTTAGAGTAAGACCAGATTTGATCTAAGAAATTGTAATAGCTGTAATCTCCAACAGCATGTTTTAGGTGAAAGTACAAGAATATGTTTTCTGATATTTATAATATCTAATTAATATTTAGTTAATATCTGCATAATATCACTAACATAATAATGAAGTAAGGGTATTTGAGATCATGTCTTAAAATCTGTACTCTACCAAAGATCCCAAAATAGCAAAAAGAGGTCTATCAATTGCTCTTGAACAAGTTCATTTTTCCAGTTATCTTCTAGTTCAAAATAGATTTTTTGTTTGCACTTCAAAGTTAAACAAACATAAAGATTGATTCTTGGTTTATATACACAGTCAGAGGCATGATGGTAAAATGAAGGTGAATTTTAGGTGAGATTATGACAGTGTCCATCTGTGACCTAATGAGCTCTATTTTCAATATGTCAAAAAAAAGAGCAGTTATCTCCTTGAAAAAATTAGTTTCTTTATTGCAGCTATGGAAAAAGGATTGGCTGGAGGTAGTTCTGACAGGCAGTATGTCATTTCTGTCTGGACTGTGCTGGGAAGTGTCATTTTAGAAAGGGCTGTTACAGAAAATTCTATTAAATTGTTCTGCAGAAAAAAGATTTAAATCTAATATAGCAGTAATATGGGAATTCTCAGAATAAGCAACTCTTTCTTACATTCTCACAGTTGGTGAAGTCCTGGAAGAGCTTGATGGAAAATCTTTCTGTCTTATAAAAATGTCACAGTTTTAGAAAGTGCCCAATTTTACATCAGAATGGAGCTAACCACCAGATTCATCCACCCCCAAAATAAAAGAGCCAGAGACCGTTGATACCTGGGTGGATTTTAAGAGACTGAAATTTAAATGCTTCTTCTTGTTTTAGAAGAAAGTTGATTCCATTTGTAGGTTATTATTCACCATTAATGTGGAGTTATTGTTTTGTTGTTGTGTTTTTTTTCCTTGAAATTAGTATTATTTTGGGGCGGAATGTTAATTCTTGGTAAAATGGATGTACACTTTGCTGAATAACGTTGATTTCTCCAAATCAGTATTTTATATCTGAAAAAACCCTTAGAAAATTCTGGATTTTGTCAGTCAGCACAAAAGAAAAACCTTTTTTTTTCACCTGTATAACTATATTCTACAGATTCCAGAATTTCTAATAATCTTAAATAGCAGCACAGTAAAACAATTTTGATGACTTTCAAAGATGTAAAACCCCAAAGTGTTTCTATAGAACTCCCAAATTCTAGGACTGCAGGCTGCATTGGAAGCAGTTTACTCTGCAATGATATGTCTGTTAAACTGAGATGAAGCTTTCATGGTATGATAGTGCTAGACCCTCTTCCATGGATCTTGTATAATCTTCCTACAGTGACTATCAAGATTTTTAATGGTTGCATTTCTGACCATCATAAAAATACAGTACTAATAAACTTTCTTCCTGTCTAAGAGCTGGAATAAAAGAATATGTTATTGTGTAGATACAGTTTTCTCTCAGAGTAGCCACAAAAATAGGAATTAATGTTACAAAGTAGAACATTTAGCTGGAGAGATCTCTCTATAATGTAGGTAAGTGTTGGAAAGAAAACTGAGGTAGGATCCTTAAAATATATTTTTGAGCGATTCCTCTTAATGAGAAAGAAAGCTGGAATCATGTTTGTGTCATTATTATTGACCATCTTAAATGAGCAATTGGTCAAGAGGCTGGTAATTTAACTAAATGTAGAATGGTAGAGGTACAAATAGTATAATCAACTTCAACTGTATGTGGTTAGTTACAGTTATGGGGATTTCCAAAGAAATACAGTCTGCCAGGAAAGAGTTCTGCAGATAATTGGGTTGCCACTACAGCTTTGTCTGTGCTCTTCTTGAAGGAATCACAGCAGAGGTAAATTATAGCTGTGAAGATGTAGGACCAGGGACTTTGGCATGGGGACTGACCCTGACTACAAACCTGCTGAGACTGCTAGCCACAGAGTCAGATTTTGAGATTGTACCACCACATTGTCAGCATTTTTTTTTTAAATGACAGTGATGTCTACAAGGTAACTGAGGATACACAGCTACAGCCTCACCAGCAGTCAGACCTTCAGTTACAGACTACATGTGATGCTGGTCCTATTTTTCAACCTGTATCATCACTCCTGTGATTGTAGTGGGAGACTGATTCCTATGAAATCAAAATTTCAACTGGATTTTCTTCCCAGTCTGATTTTCAACAGGCTCCTCATTCCAATTTGCCCCTCTTCAATGCATATCTTCTCCATGCCAGCCTATCTGTTTTTGTGCTTGTCTTTTCGTTCAGGCACTTTGCTCTTGCCTTTGGTTAGGCAGTGAACAGACTTCCAAGTTTTTGCACTCACAATGGCAAGAACAACAAATTTAGGCTGAGTAAAGATTCACCACTTTGTTTTTGGTAAAAGGAGTTGGAATTCTGGTCTCTGCTATATATTTGTATATGTTTATGACAGTGTATGTGGAGTGTCATAAGCAGAAGACTAGTTAGGGTCATTTTTAGGTGCTGCTTTTTAATCTGGACAAATTTCAGATTCTGTCAGCTTTTTTTCAGCATAGTAACAGGTTTCAAAGTACCCTGATATCAGAAAAGCCTATTACTGCACTCAGGACTGTGACAGATACTGATAAAAGCAGTAAAATACTTAAACTGGAAGCTGAATTGAAATGTGGTTGTTACTTGACCTGTTACTGCAGAAAAGATTAAGACCAAGAAGGAACACATACTGGCATACTAGATTGCTTTGCATGCACTTCACACATATGTATGTGTGTGAACATTCTTCATCTACATTTATAGCTGCAAGTCATGGCTGGAATTTGTATAGACAGAGTATTCCACCACAGAATCCTTTCCTGAAGCTTCCCAACGCTGCATGGTGCAAGAGCAGATATGATTTGTAAAAATCAAATGTTTGCATGTCTTGTACTAATCTAGCTTTACAATACCAAAGGACTGGTGACAGCAGGGCCTGGGCTCTGCAGAGTGCTGTGCCTTTTAGTCTACTCTTGGCTCTCACTTCTGAGTTGTGGGGAAGAGAGTACCTTAACTCCTGCACTTTCGTAACATTCAAATGTGAAATAGGTATTAAGCAGCTCAGGCACAGAGGGAAAGGTACTGGAATACTTCAGCCATTTTTCCCATAAAATCTCCTTATGGCAGAAACTTACAAGATTGAACAAGGGATATCTCTCTTCTAGTTTGCCTGAACATAGGTTTCTGTAAAGTAGTAGGTAGCAATTTGAACAAAGACCAGTTTGACAAGGGCATTTGTTTGCGTTACCGATTTGTTAAGAGGCTCAAGGTAAAGGGAGGGTTCAGGAATATGGTAAGTGTAGAGCAGTTTCGTGTGCCAGTAATAAAATTGTTTCTTGGTCTTAATCTTCCATTCTACAGTGTAGGTTAATTTACTCTTCTGCTACTAATATATTTATTTTACAAAGTTTATCACTACCCACAGGCATACACACACACACACATTTTCCTTGGAATGTATAGTGTGATTTGAAAATGTCTTTGCTAAGGAGCAAACAGAGCCTGATGTACAGAGTTAAATACAGGGCTGTCTGCAGTGTCAGAGAGATGGGTGGTTCAGAGTCCTGTGTGATTACAGCAATATTATCAGTTTAAAGCAAGTAATTTACACACCTTAATCTTGCCAGCCATGCCTGTATTTTCCTAATTGTGATATAAAGTAATTGTGAGATAAAGTGGGTTTAGTTATGTCTCATGCAGGAAGATGCTAGATCAGCTTGACTACACTGTCTCTTGATTTAAGTGTTGTATCTATAACTTAAAAATACTGACAGTTATTTCCTGTGCTTGACATGATGGCCAACCAGAAAAGAAAAATATTTTAAAAATGAAAGTAATATCTGTGAAGAGAGAAGTGCAGTTACTGTGGAAAAACTGAAGTACGATTAAAAACCCATAAGTATAAATCTTCCTGTTGCCAGCTGCCAGGAAGCATGGCTATTTACAAAAATAGAGACAGATATGGAAAGTTTACTTAAATATTTAATGAAGCACTACATTTCTAACTTAATGAAAAATTGTAGTCTTCTTAGAAGCAATGAACTTCTAGGAGACCTTCCCATTTACTTTCAAAACTGATCTATGTTCTGCTTATACAACTCCAGGATTCCTAGAGGTAGGAACTCTGGCAACTTTGTCACAGGTTCTTCTATGGAATTTCCCCAAAAATGTCTTTTATTTAGAAGGAGGGAAGAGAAAGTGGACTCCTGACTACATTTTTAGGAGATAAACTGTATATTTAGAGTTTGGAGTTTGGAGTTAATAGGTTTATATATTTCATGTCTGAATTCTAGAAGATCATCATGTCTGTACATCTTTTTGTATAACTTTAAAAAGTAGTTTTAAATGGGAAAGAATTTTGTGTTGTGTTTGTAGTATAGAAGCAGGTTAAGGTTATTTTATGGAAAGCCTGATGTTGAATGTTATGATGTTACAATTATGGTTAAAGCCGCAAAGATGGTTCTGGATACATGAGAGACAAATGAAGAAATTATATAAGGAGCTAACTCAGTTTTGACATTGAAATCAAGTCTATTCCTAAAAAAATCTCTATACTGATACTCTTTCTAGACAGAAAGTATAACTCTATGTTGTCTCTTTCTGGGGTATGTTAATATTGGGAAATTTATTGGGCATTATTTTAATTTTGACATATTCTTCTATTTTGAACTTCTATTTTGATCTGCCCCTAAAAAAATTATTATCCTCTTTTAAGCTCAGTGTCAGTCTTACAGTAACTTTTTGAACAGCTGAATTGCAGAGGCAGTATTTCTTCTTTGCTTTTTAATAAAAACAGAGTAAAACGCCATAAAGTAAACCAAAGTATTTTTAGCTGGACACTACTGGCTAAAGTAATTTAAAAACTTGGACCCAATAAATGGTGTCATCTTTTGCTTTGTTAATAACTTTACCTCTCAGTGTATTTAGTGGAAGTACATTTCAAATTAGATTGGTAGAGAAACAGATTTGCATAATATTGCCTGGTGTTGAAGTTCACCAAAATTAGAAATAGAAAGACTTGTGACATTATCTTATTTATGCTACAGAGGAGGGAAATAAGGAGGAGTACCTACCCATGCAGAGGGGTTGGAACTAGATGATCTTTAAGGTCCCTTACAACCCAAGCCATTCTATGCTTCTATCTTGTTTGTTGAGATACTAATTTGATAGGTGATGATATGAACATGGTAGAGACAGAATTAATTTCCAGGAAGGACCACTGTTAGCCAGGAAAACTTTGGCACACAGTATATCTGGAACATGACTAGTCAGAGTAAGATTGTTATACTACCTATATTTTCCTGTAGTTTCTAACCTTTGGTGAAAAATACTATAATTTTTTCTCTTCTTAATTTAGTAGATTAAATGACGAGTTTAGTTAAATGGGGTTGAGATGGAAAGCTGTATTGCCTGTGAAAAAATATTTCCATTAAACTCTTGATTTGTAGTGTTGTCTATTCTGCATTAAGCTGAAGTTTTATCGGTAATTTCAAGAACACACCACCCACACACTGGAGCAGCAGCTGAAAAGTGCAATATGTATTCTGCCTAGAGAGAATCCGCAGGTGATGATTATACCCTGATGAACAGTGATGGGAAATAATTATATTGATAAAAAATTGTGGCTTCTTTTAGTGCTATGCTACATTTGCTGATTGTGTTTTAAGGAAGGAAGCTGAGCATTTTGTTCTTGCCTATGTCATGTGTAGCTTCTAAATTGCCAATGTAAATTTTCAGTTGCTCATGACTTCAGATATCCTGTGGCAAACACATTTCTACTGTTACACAATGTAGACACCACTACACAGGTATGAAATGTAACCAGAGATGTTGTGTCTGTTCATTCTTGGATATTTTCAGAATTGACTGGACAAAGCCCAGAGCTATCTGACTATTAAGATAGCTCTGCTTTGACTGAAAGTTTGGATGAAGTGACTTCCAGAGATCTCTTTCATATAATTATATATAACCATCCACATTCTAAACTTCTCTATAAAATTCTAGATATGTTACCTCAGTTAATTTCTTTTAAAACTTAGGGCTCACTCAATTTTCTTCAGTTTATAAATTACTGTTTGTAAAAGTATGTCTATACCTGGCCTGCACCATGTAAATCTGGGTGCCACTGGTCTGTGTTGTCTCTTGGTGTGGTCATGAAACAGCAGAATTAAATAGGATGAGTTAAAGAAGTGTCAAACAGTACTGGAATTGTTCATGTGTATCACAAATAATCTGAAGTATTGATGACCATAGTGGTTTTAAAGATGGAAATTAATTACTACTAAAGATAGAAAAAAAATATTAAATTGAACACTTTCACATTCCTGTCTGAAATATGGCACAGTGAGCAACTGGGGAGATCTTAAATCATAGAAGTATGTTAAATTTTGTTATTTTGTGATTCACTGTTTAATGATAAGCAGAAGACACACTTTCAGGGAATGTTTTTGCTTTCATACTGTCTAACAAATTATGGGGAAAAGAAAAAAAAATAGAGTTGCACAGTGACTGCAGAGCTAATAGTTTTGTACATTAAGGAAGTTCAACTTTGTATTAAAAACTTCATCTGTGAACTTCTGCTGCATTGTCACAGAAATATTAAAGTAGTATGTGTAACTTGAAAACTTATGTAGAAGTTCCTGATTAGTCTGACCAAACTGGGTTTGCTGTTCAGTATCACATTTTGGTGGGCGGGGAGGGGTGGGAAAAGCCATCGTAGATACTTGGTATTTATTGTTTCTGTGATCATAACAGGAGGAAAAGAGTTTATGGATTAAAAGTTTGGTGTTTGAGGTATCTGGAGTTAAGAGATCAGTTGGGTGGTGAGATCTGAGCATGGAGATTGCTATATGGATTTACTACATGGATGAGCCATTAAGCCGTGCTGTGGCAAGGTTGCAGTTCTATGAAGGACTGTTGAAAGACACTTGATATTTTCTTACGTTTTTCTGAGTCTGGCAACTTTTTCTCTGTATTGAGTTATTTGGGGTTTTTTTATGGTGGTATAAATATATTTGAAAACCACTGGCAAGCTAATCCTGGAAACTGGGAAGGACTCTCTCTCTCTCTCTCTCTCTCTCTCTCTCTCTCTCTCTCTCTCTCTCTCTCTCTCTCTCTCTCTCTCTCTCTCTCTCTTTTTTTTTTTTTTCTTCCTTCATTTTTTTATTTATAGGAAAATTCATGGATTCATAGAGCAAGTTCCTGGAGAAGTTTGTAAAATCAAGAGAATCTTATTTGTTTCCAAAGAAAACACATGATTGACAGCTGAGAATTTAAAAAGAACTTTGTAGGCTGTAACTGAATCCTTTCTGCTGTGCAAAAGAAATTGCATGCCTTGAGTTTATTGTCATGTCTGGCTGTTGTATTTCACTGAAAACTTTTATTATCCATACCCATTATAGTGAGTCTGAAAATGAGATAAACCCTCATTCAACATATAACTTAAGCCTACTTCAGAATAAGCATTAATGTGCTTAATCCTGTTTGAACTTCCCTGCATACAGAACTTTATCAGGAGACACTTGCATGTTCACAAAAATATTAACCCAGTCCCAGGCTAAGACTTTCTTAAAATCTGAAGCTGATTGTTACAATTTTTCCACTATTAATAATTCATAATTAAGATGAACTGGTGAATTGAAAGTAAAATAAAATGAACTGGAAGTGAAAGAGAGTCCATACTAGAAATATCAAAGGGAAATACATAAGAGTACATTGTTGCATGTTTTTCTTATGAGGTATTTTGAAATTTTTTATTGTTCGAAAATGTCATCTGCCAGTTCTAGTTAAATATGCCTTTTCACTTTGAGGGGTCTCAGAAAAGCAATTCAGCTAGGAGGTGAGGAACTTCGTGGTTTGTGTTTTCTACCTAGGCTGAGGTTAATAATTTGTATTGCCATACAATACAAATATACATACAAATGCTCTCTTTGCTTTCCAGAGCAGTAAGCAGTCCTGATCCCTAAAATCGTACAATAATAAAAAGAAATAACAGTAAAACTAATAATATAGGTGATAATTGTGTTACTTTGGAAAAAGTGTAAGATAGCTTTTGAAAAAACAAGTTATTTATGTCTCTGTATAACCAGAACAGACCACCAGGCATTTTACAGTTTTTAACAAAGGATATAAAGTGTGAAGATATTGAGGTAAATTCATAAACTGACAGTGTCAAGTTGACTATATTATTTTTGGAGGTACTATTATATTATAGCATCCTAATTTTTGAATCAAAACATTTTATACTGTGAAAAAGAAGAGAGAAAATAAAATCTTTAGGCAATGTTAAGCCCTACTTAATTCTGAATAGCAAAATGGAGTCCATAACTCTCAGACAGTGTTTAAGTCTGCCTAATTGTCTAAGTACTTACTAACTACTACCTTTCTCCCTCATCAGCCTTTATATTTAGGAGATACTTGAGTTCTAAATACATATAAAGCTTTTTGAGTAATCTGTTATAATCTGGTGTTATGTGGACAGGTGCCTAAAATCTGCTTTATTCAGACTGGTTGTATAGAGTTCTTGATTTTGCATTGTGATGAATAAATATTGACAGCAGAAAGTTCATTCAGAAACCCATGTGGGTGCTTGTGCTCCCTGTATGAATGAGAAATTGTGGACATCTCTGAAGATGTTCAGTTGATGGCATTTATTTTGAACAGCAAGCCACTGGAAGCCAACCAGTGTGAGACATGAAGCATAGGGATGTGTTTGACATCTCCAGCTTTTGAGCTGAATTTGGGTGGAAATCAAACACTAGGGCACTTACAAAGGGTACAGAGCTGACAAAGCAGAAGGCCTTCCTTCACTCCTTTCTGCCTGCTTCCAAAGTGGACAGATTGAGTGTATCTTTTTGTTTGTTTGTTTCTATTGAATATAATGATGTTCTATTGTAATGCACATGAACAATTTTTGAGCTGCCCCTTAAGGATAGCTATCTTAACATTGTTGTCCTAAGGACAATGATTTCTCATTAGGATTGCATGAGTGAAGAACTGCAGACACCATAGTGTGGATTCTAAGTGGCTAGTATCTCATTTTTCACCCAGAAGGAAAGATGCAGTGCCAAATATTTCTAGTTGTGTAGCTTTAAGTGGTTCCACATGACATACAGACTTTCTGAGTAGCATATTTATTTTTCTTACCAACTTTGTTTCTTCATTGTGAAATTATGAAAGGATTGTGAGTTTTAAATTACTTCTGCATGTTATCTTCAAGCATTTAGATCCCTGTTTTGAAGTTGAGTTACTTGTTTGTTGATATATAAGTAATCGTTCCATCAAAACCTAGAAGTGTATCAGTAGGCAAAGAGTTCAGTGTGTTTTTACAGTCT
Source organism: Chaetura pelagica (assembly GCF_000747805.2). Taxonomy (NCBI): domain Eukaryota; kingdom Metazoa; phylum Chordata; class Aves; order Apodiformes; family Apodidae; genus Chaetura; species Chaetura pelagica. The sequence goes on along the minus strand of NW_009952366.1, from coordinate 8,285,123 downwards.
TTTTTGTGTGAAATGCTGACATAGTTTGCGTATGAATGAAGTATTGAAGTATTGTGTATTGAATGAAGTAAGCACAGTATTAACAAAGAATATCTGTAAAAGTATTACATACAACTACTGTGACAGCAAATCTGGAGCAAAATTTATGAATTCTGGCCAAACTTCTGAAACTGGAATCTTGCAGTGAACCTATGGGAAGTTTTCAAAGTTAAAATTCATTGAAATGTGACATTGGTTCCCTTATAATCCTTATTCACTTAATTTTATATAATCTCCACCTTCTTGGTTTCCATTATGCAATAAATACAACTGAGTATTTGCAATAAATAAATAGATCATAAAACCACAGAGATCATTATAGTAATAACTAAAGCAGTCGAACTTTGGCATAAAGCGGTGGGATTCTGTATTTAAAGACCCATAAGAAGTAATGTGTTTAGTAGCTGAATATTTCACCTTCAGGAATGAGTAATGAAGCAGGTAACTGCTGATCCATTGTCTTCTTATTTCAGTCTTAGCTAATTGAGCTCAACATGGCCAAGCCAGTGCTCATTAAATTGCCAACTATGTAGGCAGTATGATAGGATAGCACTGGATGATGGAACTTTTTGTATGCATCAAACTATATATCCATGTTATGAGTGTTAGTGGGTTTTGACATACTTTTAGCCAAGAAACAGCAGAGTTTACAGAGGCACATTCAGAACTATGGTGCTGGTATGTGATTCAAAAAAGGAAATTGCTGGGTTCTTTAAGAACATAGGGCATATGGGCAACATTGTCTTAACGTTTGTCTGCTACTGTTGTGCATACTTCTGTATTAATGTGACAATTTATTTTGCAGTTCTAATATATGGATTTAAACATACAGTATGAATTTACTTTCCCTGTCTGTTACTGTTAGGTTCAGTTTTAAAACTACTGAAATACCATGCTTACTGCAGACAAAGGTTATTTGGTCCTATTTAGTTAGAAAATACTAACTTGTATGAAATTTGCATGCATCCTGGGATATTTAAAGACATTTCAAAAATGTTCTTCCACTGTTATTTTGTAGCTCATTTTCTCTTCAGTTGTGTACCAGATAATGATTCTTAACAAACTTGTAAATTGTTCATAATATGACTTTCAATAACTTTAGTATTTGGAAAAACATTTTTGTATTTCTACTGTTTTATTGTGGGAACATGTGTAGGAGGGGTTTCCATTAAAAAGACTTGGCTTACACTGTTGCAATAATAACTTTTATACCAAACATAATGAAATTTTTATTTCTTCTGTATTGAGCTAGAAACTTTTAAGCAGGGGGGTTTCCCTTTCCTGAAATAACAAATGTTTATTTGTAGTTTCTATTAAATCCCATGTGCATGGCATCAAGTAATTGGTTTCTGTTGTACAAATTTGTGAAATAATTTACATGACTTCAGAACAAGACTGATGGGCAAATACTGAATATTTCCCAAAAAGGTACAGATTACTTGTAACAGGTAAGGGATTAATGCACTTTAGTGGTAAAGCTTTCTTTTATTTTTCAAAGAAAGCATCTTCCATAATATCTCATTTTAGTGATGTTATCTGTTCTCTAATCAAGCCAGCTTGAACTTCTAGGGTTCTTTTCTGCTTTATGTAAAAATTGCTATTCACACAGATGACCTATTTTGTTGTATTCAATTCATTTCTCCCCTCCATAGCAACCCATATATTTTTCATTTACTAGCACAGTAATTAATTGGAATGAAGTTATAAAGGGTGAGAAAATTTCTGCTTGTCTGTTTAATGTAGTGTGTTCACTTTTTCTGCATTTGCTGTTTAGTAAATACTGACTCCACTTCAGGGTTTCTAAGTATCTAACATTTTTCTATGGTTTTGGCACTAATAATAGGAAGGATTATTTTAATTTCGTGTTTGGTGCTTCTATTGTAAGCCTAAGACTGGTTATTTTTAGTAAAGTGGGAGACAAAACTCGCTTAAGAGCAGGACCAAGGCTATGAGTCTTTCAGCTGGGGAGAAGAAGCAAAAGTGGTTCACTCCCTTGTGGTACAAAGGCACATCAATAAATTCTCATTCAGTCTTCCTTTTTTTTTTTTTTTTTTTTTTTACAGAGAAGAAACGTCCCCCTGCTCCCCTCTTTTTCTTTTCTTTTTAGTGAAGTCTGGTTATGTAACAAATATTTGTGCATTGTGTAAAGTGTCCCTTCATAGCCCCCTTCAAATCTCTGGGCTGTTAGCAAATGAACTCCAGAGCCTGCCAAAGTACACATGTATTTATCAGTCTCTAGGAAAGCTGAAAGTAGTTGCTTTCTTTCAACCTCAGTAGATAACAGAAGAGCCTTCCTCCTGTGTGTTTTGACTGTTGAAACTGACACCCTTGAAACCGTACACTCTTGTGAGCTTCTTCATTCACCTTCTGAGACATCTGGCCCAAACTTCTCAATTTCCAATTATTTTCTTTCTTACTAGAGAAAGTGTTGTTTGAAAATAAGTGTTAGTGTGGGATCTCCTTCGTATATGAAGATCTGACTCTGAAATTATATCTGAATACTTTTACAAATAGTAATCAGTGGTTTTATTGTAATTCTTAGTAATGCATAGTATTCTTTTCTTAATTTTTTCATTCAAATTTCTTTAGTTTACTAAAATTTGCCCCACGTATTGAGCTAACTGATTTGTGTGTGTGTTTAAAACCTTGATATTAGAGCATATGCAACTGGTGGAGAAGTATTGTTTCTATGGAGCTGATCTTTCAGCTCATTTATTTTTTTTAATATTACAGCCTTTATTTTAAATAGGCATTTTTCTCTATCTTGATATTTTAAAAAGATGTGGTTTTGTGTTTAAAGGAGGCTATTTAACCTGGAAATTACTTTCTAGTTAGTAATTGTGTTTTGTTCAGCTAAACTAAAAATCATTTATTAGAGCAGTTATTGTATTATATTACATTGCCACACACCACCATTAGCATTTGCATAAACCAGATTATGTAGACACAGTATATTATTTGTCACACTGAGTAATTTATTAGAGGAAGCATCTGCTCTTTTCCATGGCCTGTGTGTTGTATACATGGGAAAGCTTGTAACGTGACTACAATAATATAACTTAATTTGAAATTCTGATTATCTGCCAGATAGAATTATGAAAACTCAGCATAAAATACAGTAATATGTCTCTGCTGCTGAGGTTAAAGCTGCACTCGTGCTCACAATTTACCCATATTTTCAGACATTTGTATTTCAGGCTACATTAGCTAGCTCTGTAAGGACCTTTAGCCTTCAGGGATTGACATCTGTAGAGTTTTCATATGAAATTTTGAATTCTAAACAGCATATATGAAAACATGCATTTGAAAAGGAGAGGATAAACCCACATTTGGGGTGCCATGTAAATAATGCTCATTTTTCCTCAAACACAAAGTCTGATAAAGCAGATTAAACATTTTTAAGGGTTTCTGAAAAATTATGCATCTTCTTTACATTCAAGCAATATATATAGGACAGCAACTTAGCATGTTTTTTAAGAGGAATATTGTTCACAGCTCTGTGGAAGTCTTACTGAAACTTACTAACAATGGCTGTTTCAGGTGCTGGTGGGAAAAAAATTATCTCGGGTAACTTTTTACATGTGTTATTCCTACAACAGCAAACTCACTGTTTCAGGTGCTTGGTGAGAGAGTAAAAGAGAAAATCTATATTTTGAACACCCAGACCAGAGTAGAACCTCCAGTGTCATTACCCATAATTGACATTATTGGGGATTTTCTGGATTCTGTAATATATCATGAAGTTAATCTTATTATCTGTTCTATGACAAATTACATATTCAAGTGTTTCTAGTTGCCATAACAATGAATATTTATCATAGCCTGAGTCATGAAAAATTATTCTAATTACACAATACTATAAATATTACTTTGGTTAAATTATTAGTAAAATATAGCCGTCAAATTATAATAATATTCCTGCTTTCTTTAAATGGAGAGGTAGTCAAAATACATATTTTACCATTTAATTCTGATTCTTGGTTATGATGACATAGAAAATATTTCCAGTTGTTTTTGCTCAGCACATTTTTGTGACAAAACACCCTTCAGTTATGGGCATTCCCCTCAACACCTTGCTGCCTGTCAAAAAAACTATCTGAATTATTTTTAGTCACTGGTCAGGGCTTCTTTCTTGCTTGAATTCTTTATGTCTCTGAGCAACTGTTAGCTACTTAACATTAATATTTCAGTGTGAAGCGTCCCAATCCAACAATGTTATACAACAGACTATTTACAAACATCAAGAAATATGTTTGATTATAAACACATTCAGACTAGATATGAGGAGGAAATTTTTTATAAGGAGGGTGGTGAAACACTCGCACATGTTGCCCAGAGAGGTGGCAGATGCCCAATCCCTGGAATCACTTGAGGTCAGGTTGGACTGGGTTCTGAGCAACCTTATCTAGCTGAAGGATGTCCCCACTCAGTGCAGGGGGAGTTGGACTAGAAGACCTTTAAAGGTCCCTTACAAGCCAAACTCTTCTATGATTCGATGACATTAATGGGATAAATGCAATAATTATTGCTCGCTCTCATGGTAATCATCAGCTTTGGGTTGATGGAGCCTTTAGAATCAATAACTCTCTGAAGTTTTATTAATAAAAGTGTCATAGTACTCTATGGAAGAAAACTAGGCAGAATTTATCCCACTATGATGGAAAGAGGGCCACTTCATGCTGGTTTTCTGGCATGCAGCAAGCTATCATTGGTTATCACTGAGAAGAGCTTGGGTCTGTCCTCCTGACACTTGCTCTTTGCATATTTATAAACATTAATGAGATTGCCCCTCAATCTCCTCCAAACTAAAGAGACCCAGCTCCCTCAGCCTTTCCTCATAAGGGAGATGTTCCACTACCTTAATCATCTTTATGGCCCTGAGCTGGACTCTTTCAAGCAGTTCCCTGTCCTTGAACTGAGCGGCCCAGAACTGCCTCACCAGGGCAGAGTAGAGGGGAGGGGCAGAACTTCTTTCGACCTACTAACCACACCCTCTCCAATACACCCCAGGATGCCACTGGCCTTCTTGGCCACAAGGGCACATTGGTGGCTCATGGTCATCCTCCTGTCCACCAGGACCCTCAGATCTCTTTCCTCTGCACTGCGCTCCAACAGATCAGCCCCCAACCTGTACTGGGATTGTTCTTTCCTACAGGCAAGACTACACTTGTGTTGCTGTTTCTTTCTACAAGGCAAAAATCTAATTTATATTTTGCTAGTATGTGCAACTGTTCTCTAATGCTTTCCCAGTGACTCACCCACTCTCTTCTTTTTTTTCTTTCAGTTCTATTGTGCATATATTTTTATCCTTTCCACAAAAAATAGTCATTTAATGTACTGGCAGCCCAGCACGTTGCTTTTATGAACTTGTAATTTCAAATAAGAACTAATTCTGACTTGATAGTGGTAGTCATGTGTATGTGTAATCTTCAACTTGTTGGAATAGTTTACAGAAATTCAAGATTGAATAATCTCTAATTTAAACAAAATTAAACTCAGATTATTTTTATTTCAGATCTAAAGATTATTCAATATTTCTTTAGAAGGTTTTATTATGCAGATGAAAATATCTAGGACATGTAGGTTTACTGTAGTTACTACAGTGGATGAGGTGAGACAACTGATATTACGGAGAAGAATGCTGAAGAGCTTTTAGTCTTAGAAAAAAACAGAATTACATTGCTTGATGCCTGATACTTGAAGACAAATCTGTGTTATCTGACAAAATCTAACCTGAATTAGTTTAGAGCTTAAAAATTTCTAGAATATGCTCAGTACTTGCAAAATGTACTTTGCGGAACCGAAAGACCTGACATTGCTTTTCTCCAGCAATGAGAAATTTGTCCTTTTTTTTTGCTACACGTACACTTTTTAATTTAATTTTTAATCATCTTCACTTAATCAGTTGATAGAACTTCAGGGTATTTAAAGTATTAGTAATTCTTTTCTGACTCCAACTTATTTAAGTTCTGCTTGGCATACTATTGTCATACTTGCTTCATCACGGAGAGGTTTAAGAAGAATTTACTTGTCAGTAATTTACATTCCAACAATTTACTCAGTAACACCATCATTTTTATTTCTACTTCTCTGACATTTATATTCTTGCAATGTTAATTACAAAATGTTGAATAACATTCAGAAAATCACATTGATTATTAAGAGCAATTGGAAAAGGAATAGTGTACAAAAGAGGGAACATCAGTATGTCAATATCAATACTTGGAGAGCCCTCAGCTTGAATACCATGTGAAAATCTGATCCCCATCACATCACTGAGGACTGAGGGGATGAGGGGTGACAGGAATGGTCAAAAGCCTGGAACAGCTGGGTGAGATTTTCTCATCTAGATTTTCTCAGTCCCTAATGGAGAGGCCAAGGGAAAGCATAATAGAAGTCTGTGAAGTCACAAGTAGAGGATAAGTCAAGAACAACTATTCCTTGCCTTTTGAAGTGCAAGAATTAGGAATGTCAGACTTGATGAGATAGCTAAAACCAAAATGGGGTGCGTGCAAACTGTAAAAAGTGATACTTGTTCTAAAGGCAACGTGAGAGGGTAACTTTAGGGTCTGATTGGTGGACATAAAAAACAAAGTCATCACCTTTTGATTATGAATTGTGGGAACCTCAAAGGGTTGTAGGAGAAGCACAGCTACATGCATTGACCTGGTGTTGTGCTGGTCTTATACTGGTCTCACTGTTCTCTGGGCCAGCCCTGTTGGCTGCCTTTGTAGAGATGATATTGGGTGACATAAAGAGCCAATGTCTATTCTTATGTTTCAGATATCAATTTTTAGCAGTTTTTCATCTGTAGCTGAATTCAGGGGCTCAGCAGCATTTCACTTTGGTGTTTGTTGACAATTTTAAAGGCTGCAATATTTCTTCATGGGCTTCTCTGGGCAGATTTACTATTACTAGGGTTTTTTCATTCTGACTTCCTCTTGCAGACCTTGCATATACAAGGATTACACTGAAGTCTGCTATTTTAGCCATTGCTTTGTGACATAAATTTTTGCCTCTGTCTTTTTACAGCAAACTTAAATGGACAAAGTAGAAATTTCTTTTTTCAAGGTAGGAAGGAATCCTCCTCTTGTCCTGCAGTTTCACTTCAGCAGCTTTGATGCCTCCACATTACACAGTGCAGTCTAGGGAGAAATATTTTCCATATTTATTGTGATAAAAAGACAGGAATATAATATAAAGTTAACAGAGAAAAAACTTTTTTTTTTTTCCTTTTTTTTTTTTTCTTCCAGGATATGAACTGCAGGAATAATTTTCTATTAACTTCATTTAAGGAATGAGATGGATTAAGTTTATAAAGCTGTATCTGGAGCTGCTTATATTTTTCAATTCCTTGCTATGTCTTTAGAGTCCATTAGCTGAAGCTAGTTACTATTAGTGTATAGCAGTAAAATTGCTAATGCAGGGAGCTCATACTCTGACTAGACATAAAAAAGAAAGAGTAAAAGAGGTAGAGACACAATCACATTCCTCTTTTGGGCATGTTTTTGAACACTGACCACTAAGCTTATATTGCTTGTTAATGCATACTTTTTATTATTATTATTATTATTATTATTATTATTTTTAAGGTTTGTTAGTATTTTGTTTGTTTTATTTAGTAAGATTTTTTCCATTAACTATTTCCAGTATTAATTTTCAAGATCTTTATTCAGTGGTTAGTTAACCTAGATGGCATTTAAAATTTGGTTCTACTGAAGTAATCAAGTAAAATTTTGAAGTGGAGCTCCTGTTGCCATATTAACCCTGTCCTTTGAGAGGCACTGAATTATCACCAGATTATGAACTCTCAGGTCACAACACAATGAGCAGGAAAAACTGCAAAAGAGTTCAGTAATGTAGTGATCCACTGGCACTACAAATCGTTTACCTGAAAAAGCACCTGTTATCTACAGCCATACTTTGCCTTAGGCAATATGAGTCCTTGTTGAATAAATCATTATTCCACATCCTGTGATCTTCATCACATTCATCAGTCATTTTCTGAGTAGTGTTATGATAATTTTGAACTGTCAGGGTGCTTTCTGGCCTTTTGCGTTTTATTATATAGTATTTGATGTATGTGTGGTGCTTGACATTCCCAGGCATCCATATGTCCAATGTAAGAAAAATGTGGATGTTTGTCTTTGCCCATGCAATTGCTTTCTGCCGGGATTAAAAATAAAATATCTCAAATCAAGAAACTCTGGTGAAACTGCATGTTATCTTTTTACTCATGTTCTAAAGCAGAGATAGACTCCTTGATTGGACAATTTAGTGTACCAGCCAAACTTCTAACTAATTCCTTTTTTTCATCTGTCAGCATTTGCTAATGATGGAAATTCAGTGTTCACTATGTACCACTGTTAGGGGACCTTGCAACTTTATTGCTGTTCACAGGAATATAGAGCAGTAATTCACCTTCATTCACAACCTGGGATTCAGCTGTCAAAATGTAGATGGTGTATCTTTAGCTTTCTTATACAAACATATTGTAAAACCATCCCCAAAGAGAAAGTAATTGCAGTGGTTAATGTAATTGTCACCTTAATGAGATTTAATAAAAAAAATTAATAAATTTGTAATTAAAAAGAACTTATTAAAAGACATCCCTGAATTAGAACTCAGCAAAGCAGGTATGGCAAGACCAATTATGCTGGAGCTTTTGCAAAATACAAAGTTTGATGAATAAAGCCTTTTCTGTAGATAAACAAGAACTGTATTACAGAAAAAAAAAAATAAAGAAACACGAAATGTTATCCTGTAGCATGCAAGTAACTCTTCCAGTCTGTTCAAATTTGGATTTCAGCAGACGGTAGTATTTAATTTGCTGAATTATAAACCCTGCTAGCCAGTGTTATTGAACCTGGTTCTTTTCCTGTGTCATCTGAGAAATATCTCTCTTACCTACTCAAATTTTTGCATTTCAGGAATCTTATTCAAAGAAGAGAGGTTATGCATTGGAAGCAATATCCTCTGTACCTCTGGATGCAGTTCCTTCAGAAAATGATAGCAGTCTTTGTGATTCGATAGACATAGCAGTGACCAAAAAACCTTGTTCCCTAGAGATAGCAAGAGTTCCTTCCTCAAGACCAGGTAAATCACCAAATAATACTTTACATAGTCTTTGGTGTAAGTGTAACATTCTAGAAGGTTTACAATTATTTATAGAAGGTACAGGTTTATATTTTCAATAATACAATACTCTGTTTACTTATCACAGCATGATTACAGTCTTCCATTAGCTACCATAAGAGCTTAATATCAGAATGAATAATATCAAAATGTTGTAGAAGGAAAAACAAAGCACAGATTTAAATAATTTCCTAGATAAAGGCAAGAGGATTGAAAAAAGCCAAGTTAGACATATAATTTCTTTAAGCCCAGCCTTTTGCAGTTATCTATTTACCAGCCTTTTTCTGTTTTTTAATGAAGTGCTTAGCAACAATATTATACAACTAATTAAAAATCTCAACTACACTGTATTTCCATGTTACATTAATGAAGATCTGCTCTGTGTTGGAAAATGAAACAGTGCATAAGAATTTATATAAATATTAAATGACAGTTTGGAAAACTACTGTTTGAATCATACAGGTTTGAACAGCAATGAGTTACAATAGTTAGCAAACAATAGAATTATGCTGATTCAGATGAATCTTAGTATCTCTGAGGACTCTCTTTATGTTCTCCAAAATTACATGCTTTCTTCCTTGTTTGAACTCTTCATTAGTCACCATCTGGTACAGGAATTTCAGTACACAATCACTTCACTATACATGGTTGGACTGAGAGTCTGCTTGGACAAATGACAGTTCTCAGCATCACAGACCTATTTGAAATGGGCAATTGACTTTTTGACATGTGCTGTCTTGATTATGAATCATAATAGGGGAAATACATAAGAATGACAGATGATTGCTGACTAACATCATGTTACCTATCTAGTCTGTGTAAAGGAAAGCGCCTTCTTGATTTCACAGCTGACCTAGAATTGGGAGACTGCCAGAGCTCTATCAGACAGGTACCAAGATACAGCTTTGGAGTCTGCAAGATGAGGTGGAGTGGATTATAATTCTCACCTCTCCATAAAGTCTGGGCTAAAGAAGACTTGAGGGATCCTGCTTTATGGACAGATCTAAGAGGTGACAGAAAATGGAATAGCATCTTTATAGCATAGTTGCACAGAGTGGACCAGAATGTGGCTCAAACATCAGTATGACTAGTTGTGTAACTGAAGATTTACTTTGTTGATGCTTTGTTGATGTTTTTTTGGCTCTTACAATCTGAAATATTAGCAGACTGTGCAGGACAAGATTATGGGTTGTTGTTCAGTAAAGGGAGAAAATGCCAAATTATCCCTTTTCTTCAGACTTACTTGATTAATTACCATAAATACACTTATTGCAGTGGGTAGGCTGCCATGCCCCTACCCCATAAATTGTCCAAGGGAGTTCATTATCTGCCTCCATAGTAATGGGGCTCAGCTACAAAGCTTTCCATTGTAATTAGTATTTTTTAAAAGCATTTAAAAAAAAAATAAAAAATATGGACATTTTGCTAGTTAAAATACCAGGCTTTGGAAGCTTGCTCTCTGCTGAACATAGACATTTTCATAAGCATAGTAAGCCCATTAAGATCAGTGTGAAAAAACAGATCCTACAAAAGGACATTTTTAGGTCTTAATCTGGAAATGTGTTTTGTGTATGGTTAAATATGATGTGTATGAGAGGCCCAGAGAATCAAGAAAGGTGTAGGACATTCATTTGCATACCCATCATTTCAGTAAAATTTAACAAGGTCAGTGAATTGGCAATATAAATATACTGTAATTCCTTCTGTCTTAGTTTTCCATATATTTCCATGATCTTTTCCTTTCCATTTTATTGGGAAGAACATTTGGCTGTATAGATAAACAGATTCCATAATGTGATTTTGTTTTAAGCTATAAATGTAGTAGTTAGATAACTGGCCAGGCTTGTCTCTGTAATCATGTTGGCTGTTATCTTATACTACAAATGGCCCAAAGGTAATCAACCATGTCACTCACAGTTATAAGGTACTTAGTACTATACATAATTGTATGTGGATGTCAGCCTGCCACTTCAGCTCACACAGATTTATTGCTTGAATACATTGTGTGATTACAGAGATGATCAGTTTAAACCAAATATCTAATTTGCATTACTTTTTTCCTGAGTTTCCCTGGTTTCATATCGCCAAAACGTGCTGGCTTTTGGAAAATGGTTTCAAATTGCTGTACAATGTCTTATGTAAAGTTCATTTCAGAGCACTAGGCAGCACTTTGAACATCTGTCTGTCTCCTTTCCCTAGGTGGTAGGAGTCTCTAGTCAACTCTCCCCACTGTCTGGAGCATTACTGCCTCATAGAAATAGAAGTTAGACTGACTGCACTCAGTGATGGAAAATTCTCCTTTCCTATTTTGAGAGAAAGGGTCATTCTGGCTGACCTTTCAACCTGTACAGTTGCATGCTGTAACTATTATCTGCCCTACTAGTAAACTACTAACAGTTTGGGAATAGTCACCTTGTCAGTCATCATCCTCTAGTCTACTGGGGAAAAAAAAAAAAAGTGCCTGCTGTGTAGTTCTTCATATAGATTTTAATTTCCTGAATCTTATTCTTGAACTCATAGGGAAGAGCAGAGGATGAAAACTTTTAATCACCCAAGGGTAAAGGTTTGTTAGATGTAAGGGAGAACAGAACAGAAAGGAAATAGAAGTAGTAATAAAGTTTGTTACTTCCACTTTTGAAATTCTGTGTTGTGTGAGCTTACTGTCTGTATGCAAGAAATTAGGTTTATATAGGAAGAAGAACAGTTACATCATTGGTTTGTGTTGGCAGTTAAAACAATTGATTCTAATTAGGACTGATCTATTAGTGAAAAAGACTGCATGTATGTCTGAGTTCAAGATAAGCTGTTCTTTGTTTCTGTGGTAGATTGATGGGATAAGTAAAATATAAATTTGGATTTCAGATTTCATGAATCAATCCCATTAAATTGTCATAAATTAATTTATAATTTAATAGATTTTACTAATGTTTCTGTTCCATTATTCCAGAACAGTATCCTCATTCCTAAAACTAGTCATCTTAATTTTTACACTACCCTTCCATTAAAAAAAAAAAACACATGACATATTTAACCTTGAAAAATAACCATGAATTATTATAAGTTCATAAGGCACACATTAATATTGCCCTTTTGACCCCCAGAAGGTAATTAAATTTTGTGAACTGTAGCAGCAAATCATTCGGAAAAATGTGTAAAATTTCAATAAATGGCTGAAACTCAGGGCACTGGATAATTCCTATGCTTGAGTAAGCATTGCCAAACATTTTTGTGAAGTTAGTGTGGTTTTCATCAGTCTAGAATACTGGTAGAAGTTCAGGTGCAGCACCGTGCTGCATTTGGGCCTTTGCTGAAGACCCTTGCAGACTTAGCTTGCATCCTTGGTAGCTTGGACATTTTGTAGCATGCTCCATCCTTGCATCTCATAATGTCATACTCTTTATTTAGCAGAAATGTTGAAGGAAATCCAGGCTGCATTACACAATAAATGTTAATAAATGTGGTTTGTTTGAGTTTTTTTCGTTGGAGCTAGGTATGTGTCTGTACCCATGAGAAAGATCATCTCTCTTTCAGTCTGTGTCCGTAGTTTCTGCTGCAGAAGTTCTCTAGGGGTGAGACCAGGTGGCAGCCTACAAGCTGAATTTTTAATAATGGTGAATCATGGCCAGTTCTACTTAAATATTTTTAAGTCTCACTGAGTATAATTTGGAATTGGAGAGGACTTTTCAAACTCTGTTTTTCATTAATAATTTGGTGAAAAAAATTCCGTATTTGGGAAAACTGATCTGTCCATGTAGATTGATGAAAGTTTTAACACAGCATGTCAGTAACAGAGATATCGCTGTTCAAAACCTGCTTGAAAATCACCTTGGGATAAGGGAGTTCTAGTTCAAAGACCTATTTTTTCCAGTTTTGTTACTTTACTGTGGCTGCAGGTCAAAGAGATCTTGGTGAGCCATCTTCAACTTGAAACAGCTCAGCTGTAGCAATGCAGAATTCAATGTGGGCTCCAAAATCCAGCTGGGAAATAAGGTAAATACTGAGGGGCTTCACTTATGCTGAGCTCTCAGCCACAACATAGTCAGCAATTCCCAAGCCAGCAATTTTAAAGATAGCTCTGAGTTCCCAATTACATCAAAGATGTAACTTCTGTCGAAGATGTTCCCTTCTGTCAAGGGGAGAAAAATGTCCTTAGATATGTGATGTGTTACCACTCGCCTGTAGCAGGCAAGCAAGGAATTGAAACAGAAAGGAAGAGACATGTTAGCAGCTGATCTTTTACCCAGCTAAATGTACTTTGGAAAAATCTTGCTGTTTGTCAGTCATGATGTTTTTGCTATTTAAAAAAAACAATAAAATTGTATGTACTTGTTAGTAACCTGGAAGAAGGACCATACTAGATTATATATAATATTAATGATACCTTTTTCCTATAGAAAGATAGCTCTGAGTTCCCAATTACATCAAAGATGTAACTTCTGTCGAAGATGTTCCCTTCTGTCAAGGGGAGAAAAATGTCCTTAGATATGTGATGTGTTACCACTCGCCTGTAGCAGGCAAGCAAGGAATTGAAACAGAAAGGAAGAGACATGTTAGCAGCTGATCTTTTACCCAGCTAAATGTACTTTGGAAAAATCTTGCTGTTTGTCAGTCATGATGTTTTTGCTATTTAAAAAAAACAATAAAATTGTATGTACTTGTTAGTAACCTGGAAGAAGGACCATACTAGATTATATATAATATTAATGATACCTTTTTCCTATAGCCTTATAATCACAGCAGGGAAACAAAAAAAAAAAACCAAAATAAAACAAAAAAAAATGTATGCCTTTCACTGAATTAGTACAACGTAGCAAGCTGTCCCCAAGCTGCCCTACCTACTGCAACATTAGGATTTTTTTGTTTTCTCAGCCTGGTGTCTCTGTCCTGTCATTACAATGAAAATTTACCTGAAGATTTGTAGCCAGTGAGTCAGCTCACCTCTGCTTGCATTCTTGTGTTTAGTATATAACAGTGTGTCAATGAAGCAATCTCATCAGATATCTGGAATACAATTCTTTTGAAACTTGGATTGCAAAACAGCCTAACTGTGATAATATTTTAATCAAACTTAAAGCATGATTAAGATACCAAATGGATCTTCTCTTGTTTAATGAATTTATAACTTCACTTTTGTTCAGTTGTTTTCTAACTATAAGCATACCAGGGCAAAGTGGCCACAAGAAGGAACCATTACACTGCCAGATACACAAAATTACTTGGATGAATGGAAATTTAAGAGGCTGGCCTTAGTCATTTGTGCTTCATCATTTTGAAACTCTAATTGATCTGAAGGATTATGGATTAATCTTTCTGAAGTCCACTCACCAAAATTGCTCTTTTTGTTTTGCTGTTTATTTATCAGCTTTTTAGTGAAATATACTTTAAAAGGAAAATTGAAAATTATCAATTTTCAGCTGTATTTTCCAGTTGATAAATTATCCATATTGAAATATAATGCCCAGTCTTAACTGTAGGACCTATACATATTTTTTTGCTGCTCCTCTTTGACTTCCTTTAACCTGCGTCTGAGCTAATTGGAGAGAATTCTACTACAGTACAGTATTCCTTGATTTACTTGTTTAAACAGGCTAATTTATAAAGATGTTAGGATCACATTCAGAACTTCAAAATACAAATCTTTGCCAGAACAGTGTGTTGGAAACCAAACTAACCTTCTCCTGACTGAGTTTCAGTGATGACACATTTCTTATTTGTCATTCCTCCTGCCACAGGATAGACTGCAGAAGCAGTTTTGTCTGATGCACTAGCATATGTTTGCAGTTTGGATTTTTTAATTTCATGTGATATTTTAATAAAGGTTAAGGGAGTGCTGATGGGAGAACAAAATATACAGTAGCTCTTCTATAGTGCATTTTGTGTTCTTCTGTTCAGCTAGTGCTAATTTTAAGCACCTTTCAACAATATAAAATAAAAGATGTCTGAAAATTATTCCAGGATAGTGTTTGCTAATATAGTTGTTCCTATAATATAAATTTATAATTTATTTTCTATTTCAAAGGTTTTTTTGGCATTTTAAAATTATTTTTGTTTTCTCTAAGTAAAAATCCCCAAAATATGGGCAGCTTGGGAGTTCTGTTTTATCATAATGACATTTTCATACCCATTTTCTGTATTTCTGATGTTGCTATCTAGTTCTTGGAGTACAGTTAGGATGCTTTGTATTAGCCTTTTTAGTACTATACCTATTAGAGGAGCACAGTTCACCTGTGGTTTTGGTTCTGTGTTGACAGGTGTTATTAAACTAGTGATTCTGTTCAGAAAATTGAAAACAGAAAATTGAAATCCTTCTATTTCACCATCACTTGAGTGGCAGACTCTTAGCTGCAAAGCACTATGCTAAAAAATTATTCTTTATTGTGTTTGGAATAAAAAAAGTCCTGCTTCTTTGTTTAATTTCCCTTCCTACCTTTTAACGAAAGCAGAATTTTTCCAGCAAGGCAAACGTATCACTTCAGTATCACAAACTGAGAAGGAAGCAGTGGAAACATTCAGTGATCACTGTTTCTTGTGTCATACTTGTGTTGTACTTTCTGGGCTGATTCATGTAGCTGGAAGCTTTCAGAATTCCAACAAAGAGCATTAAGAGCAATGAAGTTTTACAGGCTTTTTGACCCTCCTCCCCAAGGCATTTGTAGGATAAAGAAGGGTAAAACTGTTACCTTTTTTGCCATTTGGGTAGTCTGGAATGAGCAAGGGAGTGGTACACACAGTGGATACTTTTCCCACACTTGCATCTGGAATCATTAGTTATTAATTTTTTTTAATTATCTCAGTTGCAAACGTAGACTACTTTAATGAATTGTAATAACCCAATGTAATAATAACTCAAATGTATTATAGAAGTGAATATCAAATTAACTCTATTTACTTGTATTAAAAAAAACCCTTCTACTTTCTTTTAAAAACAGGTTAATTAATAAGATCCAGTTTCTTGAAAGCAATGCTAATTCGTGTGACTGTGTCCCTTTCATTTATTATTAATGGTGATCCATATCAGCCATTCCACTATTGCTGATGTCAGCCTGAAAGCTTGTAACTACTAAGGTTACTTCATTAGCTTTCTTTTAGTCTTCTCAAATCTTATAATTATTCTGAGTGCTATTAAGAAACAGCATCATTTGTTGAGATAGCTTCTTGCCAGAGCTTTTTAAACTCTTGAATACAATTACATAGATCTGTTGATTAACATTTTCTAGCTTTAGTAACTCATATTTAACATTCCCCTTGGAAAATTTAATATAAGCATATTTTCAGATAAATTTCTGTTTGATATTTAGGAAAAAATCTTTCACATATCTGTTGGTTTATAGTGTTATTTTTCCTGCCACATTTCTAGAGTACCATGCCAAAATTTGGTTTCTTCCGTTGTGCATTTATATCCTGTATGTCCTTGATGCAGCAGTTCTTGTGGAGACACAGCATTATAATAATAACTAAAGACTTCAGAATGCATAAGCATAGGAGACTGAATTGAGGTTGCACAAGTCACATCAATTATTACGTATCGCAGCTCTAATCTACTTTTCTTTACAACCTTTTCATGCCTCTAAGAGGTTTTTAGTGTATAATTAAGATAATTGCTCCCTATCATATGCTCCCCTGGATAACATCTCTGATAACATCCTTAACAATGAAATATTATTCTTAAAATACTCTGTCATTTTTGAAGCTAAAGCACATGGGAATGACTGATACCATGTGACCAGTTCATTATCAAAATAGATGCAGGTCTCCACCTATCCAGTATGTTCCGGAAAATGTGTTTATGTTCCTTAATGTTAACTAGCCTACATTTTCTCTGCAAAGTGAGAGCAAAAAGCTGCTGCTTGACATATGTTAAACATTCTTCTGATGATTCATGACTTTTTATTGTTTTTTTGTTAAAGCACAGTGGAAAAAACATTAGGTTTTGCTGGAGTTTTGGGCAAGTTTTGCAAATGAGTGCTCATCAAAGTGCATGCATTCTGACCAACTCTGCTTCATCCATCCTGGTGTGATTACCATCTAGAATGATCTCATTATTCACTTGACTGCATGCTGTCAGACAAAACCTCTTTTTCAAATAAAGACAATAATTCAAAAGAACACAATTATTTGGAGGCATTTTGCATTTTAAAGCCCATATGCAAATTTGAGTTTTTCTTGGTCAGATGACTTTGTTGCAGCATTCTTAGCATGCACTTTGGAGTCAGGGCTGACATATACATAGACCATGTACAACATAACTCCATTCTTGTAAGTAATCATATGCTTAAAAATGCTCCTGACATAGTTTTATAATTGAGCAGATGTAAGTGATAGTACCTTTTATAAGTCACAGCAATTTATAGATATATGAGGAATAATATTACTATAAACCTCATCCAATTGCTTATATTTGCGGTAATAGTAAAACTTCATCCTACTGTTCATTTGTTTACATTTTACATGGATCTGGTATATTCTAGAGGAATATAAGCTTGTATAATGGGCATAGCACTGCATGGAGATCTTCACTTGGCATTTAGCTAATATTGCATGTCTCCTGGTGCACCTGTGAATTTTCTACAAAACTTAAACTGAATTTTCTACAAAGCTTTTCAAGTTGAATCTTATTCTGTATTAGAAGTTGGGAATCAGTTGTCTTGACTTCATACTTTTTATTCTGTTACACTCAAGACTTTCCATATTGTCCTATTTTGCATTAGGATGAAACTGAGTCCTAAAATTTGAGATAAGCAGTTCTCAAGAGCTAGTGCTTCACTTGGCTAATGTCTATAATGCAATCAAGTTCAAGTCCTATAAAAAAATAGCTGAACTGTTTTTTTAGAAACACTGCAGGTGTAACAGGAAGTGCATTGTCTTGAATCACACAAAGAACTCAGCTGTCTTATGTGGAAGTTGAATTTCTCTACTCTGATCTCTCAATTTCAGATGATAAAGCTACTCAACTCGGAATGATCCAGTATTAGACACTTCAATATACATACGTAGGATCATCTAGACATTCTCAGCGGCTGTAGAATGTTATGACATTTTCCATGTTCCTGACTCTCCTGCTTCTTGTGTGTTTTCTCTGTTTTTTTTTCATATTTTGCATTAAATGTTGCAAATTTAATACAGTATATTAGGGAATGTTTTGTCACTTGCTGTATGTGGTGACTAGGTGTGTGGTCTACAGGTGCCTTGCAGCATGGTTATTATTATGTGATTGCCTTCAATTTAGGTCTTAGATTTAATGGCTTGAGCAATCCCTTTTATTTCTGTGTTCCATATCAGGGATGTGAGGGATCAAACTGAGAACCCTAAGCACCAGGCTATAAAGTGCATGTCACTGGATGTGAGGATGCTATTCAATGCTGGGCCCATGTTTCTCATCCAGTCTGCATCCCAGCTCCCTGTCAGAATAGATACATTAATTCAGTCCCTGCTCTGCTGTGTCAGAATAGGGTTGAGCAACAGCAGGATCCATGAACTGAGTGATCAAAAGATCAGCTATGTGGGATACCTGCCTGGCAGTCTTTGTCCTTTTTTTCCCCCTTCAGTCTTTCTTGCAAACACACACCAGGACTTCCATCTTGCTCTGAGGGTTATTTCTGATGAGAATATCCAGAAAAGGATGCATTTCCCCAAGAAAATCAGTTTGGATTCATCAGTTTTTATATGTTGCAAACCATTTGTCAAATGATTCATGACCAGCTATACACTGAATTCATCCACCTGCTTGGTGGCTCTGCTAACAGGCAGGTACTGTGGTCTTTGGGTCATAGCTCTGCCTGTTCACCCCTGCCTGCTTTCCATCCTTTCTTCTCTGTTGGGATCACCTCCTGCCACAGTTACTGTGCTTTTTCAGATCTTGTAGAGAGGAGTCACTGGCTTTCATATGAAGGCAATTAGTAACCTTGGTCTCTTTTCTACAGAGCTAGTAGGGCTAGCATAGCAGTCACTCCTTCCTCTACTCGCAGTCAAGCAAACTGAAAAATTTTTGCTGGTCCTTCTGACTGACAATCTGTAGGATAATTACTTTTTTTTGTGATGAACTGCATCAAAGTTGGGCTATGATTTTAGCTTGTACCAATAAAAAAAACCTGAATATGTACACCAATAATTTTATTTCAGCATTGACCTGAATCTGATCTGAAATACTATCTGATAAGATAAGAAAATCATACCCTATTTCTACTATCTTTACTTGTCCAGTAAATAACAATGTAATTGTGGTAATGCTGAAAAATTTAGTTTCTGTATTTAACATTTCAGTAGCTTTAATTGTGTTCTACTGGGAACTCACTTTTTTAAGAGCATGTAATGTGTTCTACAAAATTTTAAATAAACTTTTCTACTAGCAGAAATCCTGGCATAGCTTGCTAAATTTTGTTAAAATAAAAATATTTGCAAAAATATTAAGCAATTACTAAAATAAAACATTTTTTAACATAATGAACAGATTTATTTGTTTTGTTCACTGCCAGAGAATATTAAAAAATAGAAAATCATGAATTCCTAGTGAAGGTAATCAGTGTCGCAGTCTGTAAAAAAATATTTTCTCTCCTATTCTAATTTAAATAAAAAACACTGGTTTACTTCAATTTTCGCTGCTTCTCTCTCCCTTTCTGCATCTGCTACTCCTGATGGCAGTATGTAGCTTACTGCTGAGGTTCCCTTCTATTACCTTACAGAGATTTCATTTTTGTTCCTTTTGTACCATTTTTACTTTTGTGCCACCAAAAGGAAATTTGAAGTGTGCAAAAAATGTAGGACTTTGCAGTATGTCAAAATAGGATGGGAATGGGTTTGTATTGCCAATCCACAAACACACAGATGCTGCATATCTTTACTAGTAGCTAATGGTAGAATAATTTCTACTGCATCAGGACAACAAACTAGGCTTCCCCCCCCGCCCCCCCTTTTTTTTTTTTTTTTTTCCCTGATATGCCTTCAAATACTGCAGTTTTGGAAGAACCCATCTGAAAGAATATTTTCACACCCAGCTGCTTTACTGTTTTCAGAAAGCAAGAAAAGTCTTCAGAAAGACTATTTAACGTTTTTTTTTTTGTTGTTTTTTTTTCTCCAGGGCAAGGTTTTTATTCTTTCTATAATACAATATATCATTGTATGCAGTATTATCTGTTCTGGATGAGGATGTAAAACCAGCTTTTAGTAAAAATAAACTTTCCACTCTAGCTCCAGCTGTTCACTTCATGTCCTCTTTCAGATATCATTCCATCCCTGCTGGAAGATACTTAAATAATATGGGATAATTAAAATCAGTGTCTTTCCAGTAGTGCTGGCATTGAAACTACATTTTTCGCTGAGAGCATTTCCATTATTTTTGGCATCTATTTCTGTCTTACATTATGATGAAAATATATAAGAACATTCTGTGAATATTAAAGAAGTACAATTTGCAAAAAATAGTTATTTTCTGATCACTTATACAGTTTTTCTTTTGTAGGTTTTCTCATACAACCTGTAATAACTTAAACAGGTATTTTCCATTGATACATTTATCAAAATTGTGAAATGCCCTCTGAAGTAACTAAAGAAAAAGCCATAGATTTAATAAATTGCTTGTTTGACTGCTAGATATCAGCGTGAAAAATGCAACGTGGAATAAATTGTGGCTTGTATTCTAATAGAATATTTACACTTGCAATACCAAGTTGTTGGTGGTTAGGAGTTCTGGCAGCAAGAGTGACATGAATTCTGTGAATCCTACCTTTAGTTTTGGCTAAATAATTACTTATATACTAGTGTAATTTAATTCTTTGTTGCAGTTTAAGACTTGAAGGTAAGAGATGTTGAATAGTTTTGAGCCATGCTTTTTTTTTTAGTAAAGCCTGGGAAAAAAAGCATAGTTTCACTTAATTATGATCTGCCTTTTGGTATATTAGTGTTTGGATGGGATTAGGTGCTTCATCTCTGCTCTACTGCTTTGGAATATTCCTTCTTGAATGAATATACTGATTTGGCTCTAGGTCAAACAAACAGGCCAAAGCTGCATCGTCTAGAAATTTTGGTTTATTAATTTTCTATCAATAGCAAATACAAATAGCATGCCTCTTCAATGTATGTATGGTTTCGTGCTGTCTTTATAATTCCTTTAGCTCATTAACTGCAGTGGTCAAACATTCCAAGCAGCTATCCAAACTCCATAGGAAGTACAGTAGGTTTCACTAGTGGGAACGCTTAATAAGAATTTTAAAAAATCTGCAAAGCTTGTGGATCTTAGAGAATCTACAACCAAAACAAGAAAAGAAAGCTACTGTGCAAGCTGCACACTGTGACAGAAACTAAATGAAATATTCTGAAGCATTTAGAGGATTCTAAACACTCAGAGCAGAACTTATGTAAATCCTGCCTTGTCAGTCAGAAGGTAAGCTTAATAATGTGTAAGACATATAATTTCATCTAAATTGCAGCAGAGAGAAAATAAAATAATAGAGGAATATTAACAAAAATTATAGACTTTGCATATTTTGCAGGACAAATGCTAAGGGTGAATAAAATGCATGTGAATAATATATGGTATTAATTATAAAAGATAATTTGGATATTAAAAAAGACAATCAAGTTATTTTTTTTAGTTACTAAACAGTCTAATGCTGTAGTGCCACAAATCAGCTTTTAATGTTTGGAAACTGCATTGCGTAATTCCAAAATTATCCACACAGTTTCCTGTATCTCTCTCAAATTGTTTGGACATTATTAGGGCAACATACTGGACTAGATATCTGGTCCACTCTGGTACAGGTGTTTTTCCATGTTGCTTTCAAAATTAACAGCAGACACTTCTGAGATTTCCTAAATTCTGACTGTGTGTTAGTAGTGCACACTATCTTCTGGACAAAGTCTTTATGCTTGATGAGTATACTGTTACACTGTATGCAATATACATTTCTAGTTTGGAAAAAAACAAACACTTTTTTTCATTTAAATATGTATTACATACAAAAATGTAAGTTTTCAGAGTGACAGTTGAGCTCTCTGAAATTGGTAAAAAATTCAGGTACATTAAATAAGAATAACTGGATATTGAGATGTTTTAAAACATCATTTCTAGCTCTCTGGCTGAAAAGGGTTTTGGTTAGCCTTTTGACTTCAGTGTTCTGATAAAGGGCTTCATTAACTAATTGATAGTTCAGAAGAATGAAGCTTGTGAAAATAGTTTTGTCTGTAAGTTGCATTTCATTGCAACTAACAATAGATGTATATTGGGATGCTTAATCTTCAAGGCGGCTGAAATTACAAACTGAACTCAATCCCCAGGGAGTAGGGCTGTTACCAGTATTATATAAAAGGTTTGAGAGCACTTACTGTCATCACCTTTTGTGGTTTATATTCTGAGATAGTTTGAAAATGTAGCCTAATCATGTACGGTATATGCAATAGTAGAATACTTTCTCTACGCAGCAGTTTGGTTATTCTCTTTGGATTATAGGAGAAGCCTTGTGAAACACTAAGGCAAGGAAGGATATGATAGCATTCAGTGACCTCTCACTCATGAGTTACATTTAAAAATAAGCACAGACATCCCCAGTATATATCATTTTTCTTTGGAGGATATTTTATGTTACAAGACTAATAGGCATCCCAGTTTTTATTGAATGTCTGAAATAAGCAAAAATATTTTGGCAGCTGTAACTACATCCTGTCTTTTCATTGAACTTCCAGAGATATGATGACTACATGCTGAGACAAGGCAAATACAGAAATCTATGAAGTATCTGTCATAGGCAAATGTAGTCATTTCTCTACTCACCTTTTAGAAATGGAAAAGACAACAAAAATCTCCATTTTTAAAAAAAGTATATCACAACAGTGCAGCATTGTTTTTGAATGCTCAATTAGACATCAACAGCTTGCAGAGGCAGTCTCAAAAGGTTACTCAGGAAATGGTGGAAATCACCCATCATCTCTCATTATGTACTAATGAGAGATGTTTTTCCAGACAGTTGCCTGGTATTACAAGGGTTATGCAAGCTTGAAGCAGTTCCAAAGTCTGTTTGTGCAGGTGGGTGATTAGAGGAAATAAAAAAGTTGATAATAGTCATGCCCAACTCTTTTGGATGATGCTGAAACAGCTAAGCAGACCCCCTGCTGCCACTGGAATGCACTTTACTGGTAATTAATTCCAAACACAATCCTGAAATAGCGGCCACATCCAAGATTGGGCCAGTTATAGCTTCAAGTGCTTTCAACAAGACAGTTGCAGATATATATTTACAGTCCTACTCAGAACAATAGTTATTCAGGTTTAAGTGTGTGGGAAACAAAACAATTTCAAAAGAGCAAATTCAAACAGTTTAGTCCAACTGTTCTCTCTATGCATCCAGTGTTGCTCCCTCCTGATTCAATTATTCAGTATTCTGCCTGCTCTTTTAAAATGTCTCTTGTAATGTTCGTTCCTTGAAATCCTGAAAAACATGATTGTTCTTATCTGTAGTTCCTAGATTGATGCCATACTGAAGACTTATGTAGGAGAGAAGATTTGCTTTGGGGATTTCATCAAGTTAGAACAATTTAAAAGTTGAATCCTACACTATGGCAAATTGCCTAGTCCCTCAGCTGGGGCTTCAATACAACACAAATGGTTTTCCTATCTACTTGAGAAAATAGCAGATTTTATATTTTTCCTGGATTTCTGTATGAACTGCACCGTGGCTTAATTTTATTGTATGCAATTGCTGTGAATCCTTGCAATGGGTCCACCACTAACAGAAGACATCACATTTTTGTCTGACATGGTATGCAAGGAATCTTATACATGGCAGATCTGTATCAAGTCAGGGCAGTTCCTACTATTTTATTACCTACTCTGCTCAGTTTTGGGTCTTTGTTTCTTTCTACTTGTTGGCTTGTGGTCCTGCCTTGTAAATTTACTGCTGGTGGAATCCAGCCACCTGGGTTGACCCACAATGAGTGAACTGAGCCCAGCTACTGCTGACTCCATACAAAATGTTCAGATACATTGTTTTAAGACTTGCACTGAAATCTGCCTGTGGGTATATGCAATGGGGTCATTTTCCTTGCTCTGCCTTAGAGAGGGTTAGTTGTGTTTTAATGAAGTTTCTGTAAGCTTCAGGAAGATCACTGTGCCAAATTCTCTTTTCATATGGAATAGGATTCAGATTATTCTTTATGTGGGCCTGGGTCACTCTCTCTTTCTTTTAGATAAAGTTTAGAAATAGTAGGAAAGATGATATGAGACATAATCATCTGGAGAAGTTTTTTATTATCCCTGGAATCAGAAAATATGCATTTATCTGTCAGTCCAATGTGACTATAAATGACAAGTCTTTCATTCCAGTTATGAAGCTTTTTAAGGGACTAGATGATTATTTATAATTGAAGAGCACTGAAATCTAGTCTGTATGGTACTATCCTTAATGAACCTACATTAACTTGTTCAGTTCTCAACCAGACAGGATCTTAAGAGGACATAAAACATGTATAGACAAAGGCATTCCAATATTTTTTTCTAAAGACATATCCAAAGCCATAGAAATTACCAGACTGGATAGTTGGTTTTGTAGTACTTCTCTAATAGTCTAGCAAATGGAGTCTGCTATAACTGATCAAACTTAGGTCTGTCTTGTTACCACATTAAAAAGTATTTTGATCCCAGACAACACCAAGGCATCTGGAGCTTTACTTGCATTTTTGCATTATCCTGATGCTGGGGTATAGAAAACAGATGGAGAGCTTTGGCCTGCCTTCAAGTAGTTTGAAACATGGCATGGAGTCCTCCACACAGCACAGCTTCAGGAGTAAAAGGAAGTTACTTACTCATAATAGGGTGCCTTTGAGGTTGTTGCCTATGTGTGTATGCAGGCATATCTATGTTTAGGCATGTGTGTATCTATATATGTTCACACTCATTTTTCACCCTTCTTTTTCTTTCTCCTGGAATTGCAACATACAAATCTACCCAGGGCCTGAGGTTATACTGTAAAGCTCTACAACGTAACAATTATTATACTTAGTGCTTTAAGTATTTTGTTCATATTTAGCATTATATTTTCAGAGGTTTTGGAATTTAGTATATATGTTTATAAATACCATTAGATGTGTAGCATATAGCCTAGTTCTAGATTACTGCTGTCCACATCTCTAAAGTTATATATTTCTTCCACGCATACAGCAAATTGTAAATATGGCCATATTGTATTTTACGTGACTCCACGAATAATTGTAATATGAAAATAAAATAGGCTGTGTGTGTATTTGCATTTTGGTTCAGAGCACTGGATGTGAATTTGAAATAAATAATTCTTCCCAGTTACTGTTCATTGCTTCAGTCTCAGTCTGGTTTTGGGGCACATAAACCAGACTCCTATTTAATCTGAAGCTTCGTTTCAGAAGGGCACCCAAAATTATAGGGTCCTTCTAGAAGCTGTGAGATAGAGGTATGGTGGGGGTGTTTGGCAGAATAAGTAAGATGCTAACTAGTGCTGAAAATGCAAACCTGTGTATGTTCTAAATGGAGAGTCATGGCGATTAACTGCTTTGATCTGCTGATCCATTGCCATTTCACTAAATTGTAGAAATAACTAATGTAATATCTAATACAGACATAATCGTAGATTTTGAAAAGGACACTAGAATGTTTCTGTAATGAAAGTAGAAAGCTACTGATGAACTGTGCTCCGTTGTGAAGATTTATTTCTGAGGTTAAATTTAATTACAGCTGTATTTCTGGAATATGGGCTGACTTTTGATATTTTGCTTTCTGCGATATAGTAGTAAGTGTTTTGGCTGCTAGACATGGTGTCTGCCCAATAGTTAATGTTTTTACATATATATATGTAGTGCCTTTTCTTTGAGTACATTATGAGGAAAATTATCTATCAGAAGAGCTCCAGTGGATGTTTTTTCCTTACAGTACATGGATAGTGGGATTAAAATTTTAATGAAACACTTGTTGAATGGTGGTGATATGGTCTGTTGGTATCCATAAGGACATTTTCCTCTAAGCTTCATACCACATGAGAGAAGACAGTCACCCACCAACTGACTACTGGAGCACAGTAAAAGGCAAAGTACCTAGCACATGATTTTTTCTTATATATATTTTCAGTTAAACAGTTAACATTGTAGTTATTTAATCTGGCATCTTAGTAGAAAATAGCAGTGAAAGAGCACCACAGTTTGCTCTCACAATATGCCTCAGATTGTCCTTGGAGGAGAGATGCTCCGGCCCTTAGATCATCTTTGTGGCCCTTCTCTGGACTTTCTTGATGAGCTCCATGTCCTTCTTATGTTGAGGGCTTCAGAAATGGACACAGCACTCCAGCTGGTGTCTCATGAGAGCCAAGTCAAGCGGGAGAATCACCTCCTTTGACCTACTGTCTTGGCTTCTTTTGATGCGTCTCTCAGTAACCATTTTTAAAAACCAGAATAAGCTTCAGCTATGAAATCCTCGTGACAGTTTCTCATGTATGATGGAGGCAGGAAGGAATATCGTTAGAGCATGCTGCAGTTCAATACTTTTAGCTGCCAGATGATCCCTGGAGTCTGGTGTTATCTGACAAGTACAGAAACATCTCTTTGCTTATTGCAGCTTGAGCCAGAAAATAGAAAAAATTACCGCTATAGATACTTCCCTGTTGGCCCCATCTATAGCACCTATCAGAAACTCAGCATGAGAGCTAATCTTTCCTAGGTAAATTTGGTAGGTTCTCAAGTTTCCAAGTTGTTTTTGCCATGGAATGTACCAATGGAACATTATTACAGTTATGCTTACCTAAAGGGGGAAAAAAATAAAAAAGAAGTTGGCTTTAGTTTTGTTGCCAGAGAAATAGAAAAGAAAATTAAACCATAATTATGATATAATTTAATTACAAAAGAAAATATATTCAAATCTATTCTTAATGAAAATATGAGTACTGTATGCATAAACAGAGAAGTTGCCAGGTTGGTTGCAGGAACTAATTTGATGGTGATATTTTCTGATGGAGCAAATTCAGGTAGTAAATCATTATTGGTTGCCTAATGAAAAGATCCTACTGTGAAAATAAACAGCTGTCCTCAATAAAGAAATTGTTTAGAACTGAAGGCATGAAATATTGAGCAGTTGGATTTCTTTCGGGGACATTTATCTCAAAGAAAACTAATGGGTTGGTTTTTTTCAAAGCTTTATATTTGGATTCTAAAAGCATGATCCTTATTTTCTATCATTTTATTTTGCTTGGAAGGAAAGGCTGTAACTACTCTTTTTTGAAATATTTTGTATGTTCCTGAATTGGTTATAGTTGCATGCACATTGTAGGTGAAGAACTTTTTCTCAGGCCTAACTAGTGGTGCATGTAACAGCCCTGCCTCCCCTCATGAATATCTTCCAATAAATTTTCATTCCAAGAATGTCACTCCCAGTTGCTTTGATGCTTCTCAGGTGTGGCTGTATCTAGGTGCAAAACCTCATCTCCAGTGACCTATCTTTAAACAGGGTCAACAAGAAGTCTTTCCTGTGGAAAGACCAAAACCTTGCTCACAACTTGATTCCTCTATTAAACTCTTCCACATATTTAAGTGTTAGCAAACTCAGCTGAGCTGACTATCATCAAAAGCTTGTAAAAGAATGAAGTGGTGGGGGAGAAATGTGCTTATTACCATGAGCACCAATCTGTATTTCTCTCTGGCCTTTGAGAGATACGTCTTTCAGATACTTCTGCACCTGCAAGACTTCCTGATTTCACTTGCAAGGCTTTTATGTGCTAAATAGTTAAAGGGCAGCTGTGTTCTTCAGCTGAGCCACATGGGCTTCAGAGCGAAAGAACAGCAGCAGGAACACAGGGACTGCTGCTACTGGGGAGTTTGTGTTCTTTGTAGGTTTAGTTGGTTGCCAGAGAAAATTGTTCTCTTTGTTTCTCACACCAGTAAGTGCAATAAGTACCTTAAATAGACTTGCTTGAAACATTTCTCAATCTAGAATTTATTTCTTTGCCTCCTTGATGGTGCCTGTAGTACCATAAGTCTCAGTAGCAGTGCAAAGCTCTCTCAAAGCAAGTCTCTGATTCTCAGTCAGAGAGGTTCGTTGAGAACCATCTATTGATCATTCTAATTGGATACATTAAGAAGAGTGTAGCCAGTAGGTCAAAGGAGGTTATCCTTCTCTACTCTGTCCTGGTGAGGCTGCATCTGGAATACTGTGTGCAATTCTGGGCTCCCTAGTTCATAAAGGATAAGAAACTACTGGAAAGACTTCAGTGCGGAGCCACAAAGATTATTAGAGGAAAGGAGCATCTGCCCTATGAGGAAAGGCTGATGAAAAAGCTGGATCTGTTTAGTTTGGAGAAGAGGAGACCAAAGGGTACCCCACAGCATTCTTCTAGGGAAGCTGGCTTCTCGTGGCTTGGATGTGCATATGCTTTGCTGGATAAAAAATGGTTTGGATGGCTGGGTCCAGAGAATTGTGTTACATGGAGCTAAATCCAGTTGGCAGCCAGACATGAGTGGCATTCCCTAGGGCTCAGTGCTGGAGCTGCTCCTGTTTAACATCTTTATTGATGATTTGGATGAGGGGATAGAGTGCACCCTCAGTAAGTTTGCAGATGACATTAAGTTGGGTGGAAGTGTTGATCTGCTTGAGGGCAGGGAGGCTCTGCAGAGGGATCTGGACAGGCTTGATCGATGGGCTGAAGCCAATGACTTGAGGTTCAATAAGGCCAAATGTCAGGTCCTGCACTTTGGCCACAACAAACCCCAGCAGTGCTACAGGCTTGGGGAGAAGTGGCTGGAGAGCTGCCCAGCAGAGAGGGACTTGGGGCTGTTGACTGACAGCTGTCTGAACATGAGCCAGCAGTGTGCCCAGGTGGCCAAGAAGGCCATTGTCATCCTGGCCTGCATCAGGAATAGTGTGAGCAGGACCAAGGAGGTGATCCTACCCCTATACTCAGCCTTGGTGAGGCCGCACCTCAAGTACTGTGTGCAGGTTTGGGCAACACAGCATAGGAAGGACATGGAGATGATGGAGATGGTGCAGAGAAGGGTAACTAATCTGATTAGGGATCTGGAGAACAGGTCTTATGAGGAGAGGCTGAGGGAGTTGGGGCTGTTCATCCTGGAGAAGAGGAGGCTGAGGGGAGACCTCATTGCTTTCTACAACTGTGACTATGTGACTGTGACTGTCCATAGACTGAAGCAGAAGATGATGAGACTTTCAGCTCAATTAAGATGCTCCTATACACTTACATTGAGCCCTATCCTCACTATGAGATTTGGAAAGAGGAAAATAAAGGCCTTGATGGAGTGTCTTCTTGTAAAATACCTGACCCTCCTTTGGTGACCTAGGCTTTCCAATGACAGGATACTTACTTAAATTCCACACATAAACAGACTTCCAGTTAGATAACAGGTCAGACAGGAGTCAATAAGAGAGAGTTAAGGCTTTCTGGAATGTCATTCAAGTTCTTTTGTGTTAGGGACATTATTATGAGGATTCACTGCATTAGAAACATTCAGAGAAGGTAAGAATGATGTTTGAAGTCCTTTTAATGGTCCTCCACAGTGCCATAAAATGGGAACAGCAGTTTCCCATGTACCTGCAGGTATGTACACATTTTTAAGACATCTCTAGGTTATCTGTCTGAGATGCTGCTAGAAGGTAGCAGCGCAGAACTCTATGAAGGGTTGCAGTTTCATCAGAGGACCTAATTCTTGCTGATCCCATAGGTTGATCTCAGTGTCCAGGAGAGTTGTTGCTAATGGCTGTTAGCATACTCTTAAGTCATGTATGTGTTTATATGACTTGTTGAACTAGGTCTTTTGTGTTAAGATTTTCCAGGATGAGATACGAGTTGCATTAGAAATCTCCCTTGTATATCACCCCAGCTAGAGCAATAATACTTGGATTCCCAATCAGTAATTCAAAATAACACAATATTTGTGTTCATTTTGTGCACTGTTTTATTCAAGTATTGAGAGTGCTATGTCTTGCCTTAACAGAGAATGACTGTAAGACCTGATAAATAAAGTGTAGATATTCAATATATTCCTCAACAAATACATTCAGAGAATAGATTTTGTAAGCTGAAATAGTGTTCTGAGTAGTGTTGTGTTTTCAAAATAATTTTTTATTTTAAAATGTATGGAGTATTTTTGAGTTCACATAAATGCTGTTTTTATTCACAGATAATGCACCTCAGGTAGCAATTACCACACCAGGATCTGGTAACCATAGAAACAGCTCTACAGGACCAACACCTGACTGCTCTCCTCCATCACCAGACACTGCACTTAAAAACATAGTGAAAGTTATACGTCCTCAGGTAGGTGTTCACCATAAGTATCCTCTTATTAGTTGTCTTTTTCATATTTAAAAAAGGCTATGATGCATATATTCCAAGGGGATGTTATCACTATATACATGACTAGGTCAAAAACAGAGAAAAAGAAACCAAAATATATTTTGTACTTAGGAAGCAATCTTGATGGCAGGAGAAAATAGGATATTTAATGAATGAGCCCAACAATGTACAGAGACATAGCCATACATTTTCCTTATATCATTAATGATGAATTAAGTCTTAATGTTATGTTTTGTATTTTTATGTACTATTAGTTTTCTTCTGAGTTTATGTTCTTTGTTAATCAATATTAACTCTGTGTTATTTTCCAGGTTTTTCCTCTTTCTGTATCTCCATTTACATGATCCCATAATGTTTCATTCCTTCCTCAGCTTACCTTCTCATATAATATTGCTTCTTGGCTTTCATCCTTCCTAACTATATGTATTTCTAATACTGTTTGGTAAACAAGTTGCTTAACATGTGGAAAACTTGAGTGCCCCTTGTAATTCTTTAAGGAGTACAGCCTTTTAAAATAAAAGCTTGAAAATAAGTAAATCTTAGTATCTATTTGCTTCAGCAGTATAGAGGTAATCAGCATAGAGGCGTTTATTTAAGGATCACAGGATCATAAAATAGCACAGGTCAGAAGAAACGTCATGGAATTATCTAGTTCCCTGCTTAAACAGGTATGACATTAGGTGTGACAACTACACGCTGAATTGACTAATTGTACAACTTTTTGGTGTGGACTAAAAGAATTTCTGTTCCTCTCCTAGCAATGATTTGGTTCAAATGTAGATATCTGTTTTTTGCTGCTGATCTCTGCAACTGGGCCACTTTGATGCCAGTGGATGCAGGCTTTGTATATTCACTGTGTTGGTCGCATTTGTGTTACTTGCAAAGTAACTTGCAAACTGATGGATACATATTACTTTAGTAAGAATTAGATAGGGCAGATTATTTTGATGACATACCAAGTGAACATGTTACAGTGGTGAAGGTGGGTCTTCCTTTCAGTACTCATTGGAGCACATGTTCAGC
>NW_009952366.1:8242984-8253566 GCF_000747805.2 Chaetura pelagica | reverse complement strand
TTCAGCAGGTTTTGCAGAATTAAAGGTAATTACTAGGTGCACCTGCTGTAAGTGGAGCCATTTCTTTCCTGTGGCTGACACAGTCAGTGCACAATAATTCTAATGACTGGCTGGTGCAGCCCATCTCTCTGTGACAGTATGGTGGTTTGTATTCCACATCCTGGTTTAAATCTAGATTGCAGGGGTCTAAAATAACAGTTTCTTCTCCTCTTTTTATAGTTTTTTCTGGTTTTGCTTGTTTCTGTGGTTTCTCTGTCCATCCCACCCTACATCACTATGGTACTGAAATGCCTCCTTTCCTTTAAGCTCTTTTTTATAGTAGGCAGCAAGCAAACAGAAAGGTATTGGAATATTGTTGGAACAAGCTGTTGTGTGATAGCTTATTGAAAATAGCATTTAAAAAGCTGTTTCCATCATGCCATTACCAACAGATGGACCCAGAACACTGAATGGTGATGTTCTCCTGCTAGATAACTGAATGGATTCAGCAGATTCTGGGGAGCTATTTTCAAATTTAAATCATACCATTTACTGACTCCCAGTATTCTCATCATTCTGCAGAACAAAAGCTAGCTGTTCTATATATATGATGAGAATTTTACCACATTTTCTGAAATGTCTCTCATGTGGCCCTACATGTGGCATACTTCCTGTGCAGAAAACAACAGCAGAAAGGCATACATAGGCTGGTGCTTAATGCAAGCTGTAAATCTATGCTGTAATACACAAGAAGTTGTATACACTATAGCATTCAGATTCCATTATGCTTGTCCTTTCTCTGTGTGTTTTATGCACATTGCTTCAGTATTCTTCCTATTTGTTTTTGTTGCAGACCTAATCACCTCCTCCCCCCAAGATCTCAGCCCAACAGTTAAGATAAAGAAGTTGTAGATGCTTGCAAATGTGATGTTTGCAACCCATTAGTGTTAACTCTCCCTGCATATTTAATTCCTTTATTCCCTGCCTGCTGCATTCAATTACATGGCAAGCTCTTTGAAGGTTAACACAATGGGATTCTATTCTTGACTGACCTCTCACCACTCATGTAAAACTAATGAATACTTTTACACAATGCATGCAAAATAATTAATTTTGTGTTTTCTGCGAGGGCTTCTTTGATCTTTTCTTGCAAAATAAACATGTTTTAAACAGATCTAAAACAGTAATAATATACTTTTCCAAAATAGCTGTTGATCCTTTCCCCTCTTCAATATGTCTTGTGCATCCAGCACAGGAAGGTGTCAGTGAAAGGCAGAATGGGATACTCTTCAGCAGCTAGTTTTGCACTAAGCAGGCTTTGGTAGCTTGGATGAAGCTGCCAGGGAAGTCTGGCCTTTCAACTCATGTTATTTTCATTTATAGCCTTAGTTATCTTTCCTGGAGGGAAGTGCATACAACAGTTTACCCGCAGTAAGGAGAAACACTGTGTTTTTGTGTAAGCAGAATCAGAGGGGACCAAAGATTCTTTCCTCCCACCAGTCTGGTGAGGGCAGGTGGTGGCAGAGAGTGGAAAAAGAGAAACCTGGTGAGCTGGCTTTGAAGGCAGAAGTAGAGGATATTGTGCCTCATATTTTATTTGGCCTTTTCTTTCTAAGACTGCGTGCCAGCTCACATGATGGCAGTGCATATTGAAGATCTTGAAGATGTTTGAATGTGAGGTTAAGCACAGTACAGTGGCCTCTCCTTTCTCCTGCTCCAGGCACTCGCTTATCAAAAGCAGCTGATGGGGGCCTCTGTCAGCTACACATGCTAAGTGGGGCTCCTGAAGAGCAGGCAGGCTGTGAGCACTGCCAGTTCCTGAGGTGAAAGTATCACAGCTGTGTTAGATAGAAACAATCTCAGACACAAAGTGTGAATTCCGAGAGGCCAGGGTCATGGACAGTAAAGGGATTCCTCAGAGTACTCTCAATTTTATTTTTTTTCATTTTCCTTCTAATTTTCTCTTAACCTGGGCCTAATTATTCACCTTCCTATATTAAAAACATGCCATCACAAAGCCTGCCTCAGAATTTCTATTTTTCCCCAACTTTTCACCAACTTTTCTGGAAAATTGCCTCTCCTTCAATTAATTATAATGAATTTTGAGGTAAGAAACCTGCAGGTTGTTGTGATCCTACCACTTGTTTCTTATGAGATCCCATTGGTCTCGTAAATGTACCTAAAACTTTATTTGGATATGTCTTAACTGTTCAATTCCGTGTACTATTACTACAGCTGAACCTTATTTTAACTGGAATGATGCATCTCCCTGGCATGGTGTAGCACTCTGGAGACATACTAACTCAGATCTTGAAGCAATATTAAGTTCAGTGCCACCCACCTGTGCTGCTTCTAGTGCTGAAGCCAGCACACTTAAGAGTAATTGAGGTATCTGTGTGCTCTCTCATCTATGTACATTAGCTATGGCTTATACCTATGATCTAGAATGCTGCCAATACATGCCTTGTTTTCAAGTTTTCACAGGGTCAGTCTCTGAAAAAGAGGGTTTGTTGGAAAGTTGCATCTATGCAGATAAGAAACAAACAGAATTTACTTCAGGGTTTGAATCACTTAGGTAATTTTTTTCAAGATTGTCCATAAAAGTCTTGGTAAGTTTTTACTTCATGAATTGCTAATTAATGAAGACTGAGAAAGTAATAGTTTCAAGTTAAAGATATATGCCTCTGGAGTATCCTAACAGCACATTGAAAAAAAAAAAATAATGAGATGTGGTAAGAGACCAAGTAGGTTAATGAGTTAACTAAAGTCCTCTGAAATCTTAGGCTCTCTTTCAAGTTTTAACTTGGTTATGTTAGTACATATAGTAAAATAAAACTCACCTTAGCAGAGTGAAATTTTAGAAAGTGATAGCTTGTTCTACCACAGTTCCTATTGCTCTTGTTCTGGATGAAGCCTGAACAAAATTGGGCTGTATGTGTGTCCTGGTTTGAGCCAGGATGAAGCCAATTTTTCTTTTTACTGATTTTTTTTTCCTTCAGTAAGCTTTCTTGTAACTAGCAACAGTGTGTTCTGCTAGGCTGATAAGACAGTGGAATGTTTTTCTAACTACTGAGGCTTCAAGGCTGCACCTGCACTCTGCCAGCTCAGACACTATGGGGAGATCTGTGACCCCCCCGTAGGAGGCTGAGTTAGACAGACAGCAAAATTGGCCAAAGATATTCCATTCCATATATCTACGTAAGCTCAGAGGAAGGTCAGAGATCACAGAAGACAACTTCTGCTCTGTTCCAGCAGCAGCTTCGGGATTCCTCGGGACTCTTCCCAGTTCAGGGAAGTTCTGTGGGAGTTGCTGGGGTGGGGGGAGGCGAGAGGCTTTTTGCCTACACCTGAATATATTTGTATATAATTGTATATATTTTCTTGTATCATTCATTAGTGTTTTAATTAAAGCTGTGTAGTTTAGTTTTCAATCCGGCCAAGTCTCTCTCTTTTTCTCTCTCTCCTTCCCTACCTGGGTTGGGGGGAGGGGGGATCGAGAGCATTGTTGTCGGACCTGAGTCAAACTGTGACAATGTGACATTTCATGTATTTTTGTATTAGCCACTCAATTTAGAAAGACTCTCTTTATTTATTTGTTCAGCTCAATTTGAACAAATTAATTAGATACACAGATGAAGAAAGAGCACCTTTTTTCCTAGGAGACTGTTTCTTTTGCTAGTGCTGTTTACTTTTGGTCACTGGCCAATTCTCATAAAATTGAATTCTGACATATTATCTTTTACATTCTTTATAAATGTAATCCATCATTTGCATATTCTCTTCTTGTCTTTCTCAGATGTGTTTCAAATGGCTAACTGTAGGTGTAGCTTTTGATATCTCAAGGAGGATTATTTAAAAATGACTTGGATATTATCTATCATTAATTAGCATTTTCCCTATTTTATGTGAATAACCAAACTCCCTAAGTTACTTGCTTCAGTGATGTAAAGAGGGCTTCTGGTAGAAACACAACAGAACAGTGAATGTCAGTGTTTCTGACGTAATGAAATTTCATTATCTTGTTCTTGCTGGTTTTATTGCAAAGATCTGAAATAATTTATTCATTATAATACAGTTTATTGCCTCGTGGGTTTAGATGTACTGTTGTTACTGTAGCCATAATTTTTTTCTCTTTATCTTTTTAAACCTCTTTAAACAAAGATACAAGTCCATCTATGGTTCATCGTTCCTCTGGTTAAGACATCTAGCAATATAATAGAAGATAATATTTTAAATGTTAGAGGATGGAAGAATGCATTTTTCTGCAAACAGTAATAGAATTCTGCACGACATCTATAGCTTCTGTTAGACATATCACACTTGTTTAGGCTACCAGGTGCACTTTGCCTAGTGTACAACTATGTTGTGCATGCACAGTGAGCCTGGCATAGCTAGGATGATGTAGTTCATAGGGAAAGTTTTGATGTTCCACTCCCTATAGCAGCCTGCACATGAAGGGACTGACCAGCCATGACAGATATGTGCTCCAGAGCCTCTCTAGTTGACCTAAAAAGTGAAAGTAATTTACATTCAAGGAAATTCCGTCTGATGCTTTTGCAGTTAGGTGCAGGAATTACTTTGGATAAAACCTTACCAAAAAATCATGTTAGAGGCAGCTCTGGAACTTTGCAGTTCCAGAAAATAAATTTTCAGAATGAATCTTTCAATAAACAGGATTTTCAAATGGATTAGTATCACTATGTTCCCGTGGTGAAATAACTCTGGTTCCTCCCTATGCCAACACCCTCCTGCAGTACCCTTAGTTCTTCCCAAATGAAATGCATCCCTGGTCCTACTTAGCTTGAGTTGGCACATGCCTGTCTCTGGAAACAGTGAAAGCCTCACTGCAGTGCACAAATGCATGACAAGTCTGTAATGCATTTAATGAAGTTGTTTTGCAACACCAAAAAATTCCAGTTTGTTATATTTTATCATAAAAAGGAGGACTGGAGAGCACAGGTGTACAATAAATTCTCACCACTCACTTTCTGAATAAGATCACAGGACAGCTGGGATGTCAGGACCTTCTTTCTCCAGTGAACTGCTTTCTGTGCTCAGCCCAAGTTACAACATCAGCCAGGTGGGGAATAACCAGGAAAATCTCCATGGAGAAATACCATGCAGGCACACTATGCTTCCTGTTCAGGTTCACGCTTTTTCTGATACACTTTGGTGCTGGACTTTGTGTGACCATGTGCAGTGTCCATGCTTAGCACAAGATACTTAAACAGACTTTACTGAGAGTTGCTATTTTGTGAGGGATCAAACCCATCAACTCCTAGGTAAAAGCCACCTCTGTGTATGTGATTTTCTGGAGTTCTGAAAGGTGCTGAACATCTGAAAGGTGCTAGCTGAGCATTCCCCAAACCCACTAAAATAAAGATGTATTCTACAGCTCACGGATGGGAACAATTGTTCCTCATCATTGTTTTGCCTGATCTGGAGATTTCTCCTGTGTTAGGTAGTGTTTCCAAGGTTGCATATATCCCTTAAGGCTGCAAGCTCTGCAAGGCAGTTGACAGAAATCAATGACCTTAATTCTAGGTATGGAGGTGAAATACTCTCCTGAAGAGCCCTTTAAAAAAGGAAAACAGAAAAATAAAAGACATATTGTCAATGCCATAAAGTTGTGGTTACCAATTCATCTATATGTAACTTAAAATAGGACAGACATTATGAAATTCTATTATTCTGAAACACTCAGTACTGATTAAAAAAAAAAAAAAAAGAGTTTATGACTGGAATTGTCTGACAGGACTGATTTTTCTCCTTCTGTATTACCACAGAATGAATAGGTAGAAGACATGTAACAGCTCCAGAAGAGGATATTTTAAAAAAAAAAAAGAAATGTTCCTTAGTGCATAATGGAAATTCTGTGACTACTTAATAACAACATTAATAAAAAATGCTATTAAAAGAGTGCATTGTAAGATTTCATTTGATGACAAGTAGCTATAAAACTTGATTCTGTTTAGATTATTTTAATTACAGCTGAGATAGTATGAAAACATAAACAGATCTACCCAGTACACAGTACTAATGAAAATAGCAAGCGGTGAGTGCGTTTAATTGCAGTTGAACAGGATAATAAAGCACAAGTACAAATAAAAGCAGAACAGCACTCTTTACTGACAGGAGTGCTATGTTTTTAAAATATCACTTCTACCGACATGTATTTTCTTGGTTGAAGTTGGTTGCTTCCCTGGAGTGACTCTCCAGCTTGTGTTTCCTGATTGAATATAAACATAGATCATACAGGAAAACAGAGCATTTTTAATAGCTGATCTTGTAACAGACCAAATTGATGAAATAATGAGCACAAAGATAGTTCAGCTACTGAAATGTAGGGATGTGCGTCTACGCTAGTAAAATGAGCTCTGAGCTCTGGAAGGTTGCTTTCTATACTGTTGAATTGTTAGCACAGTCCTGGGTATAGCTTTGTGCCTGTACAATTTTCTGTCTCTAAAAGCAAGCACTGTGAGTCCTGACTTGGAATCTGAATGGGCCAAGGACCGTTCCTGGTAGGTAATTCTGTTTTGAAGACCTTGCTCTGTAGACTAAGTTAAATAGTAGGGTCGTGAACATATCCATACCAGTTGCCCTACCCTAGTATGTAAAATACTTGAAAATGGTAACACACTCAGCATCTGGAAGATTAAAGCTTTATTTACAGTGCTTTGATGGGTATCTCACCAGATTCATAGCATTTTCCTTTGTTTCTGTGTAGTGCTGGGTGGTTTTGAGCCCCGTAGTTACCAAGGAATCCTTTATCATCATCACAAAATGCACCACATGTTCACCCATGCATGATATCTGTGGAATGCAACTTAAAAAACAGCCATACTTTCACCCTTCAAAGTTTTAAAGACACAAATGAAATTATAAAAACAATTTTCATAATCTGTAGGCCAGAATGGGATGTTGCTGACAGCTGGAAGCTGATTTAAAAAAAAAAAAAAAAAAAAAGAAAAAAGGCCTTTAATCTATTTTCCAACTGTTTCAGTGAAAATAACACTTTTTAAAAATAATCTTTGAAAGTTGGAAGCTTTTTACAGCTGAGGAATAAGACATTCCTCTTATTTTTCAAAGCTGTCTCTTGGAATTTGGAGCTCATTTTTGACAATGTTTTCCCAGGATAGGAGTAATGGTGTATCTTCAAAATCAGGTCACATCCATCAAAGAGGAAACCACTACAAAAGTGTTACAGTTTTTAGTGTTCAGGACTCATGTATCTCACAACCCACTGCTTCAATATGGATGCAATTAAAAAGGAAGTAGAAGCCAAGGGAAATGGAAACTAGGATAAGAACCATCCTTTTCCTTATTTATTCCTAGTCTGATTTGTCATCTAACATAAGACCAGAGGTAGAAGATGGAAGGGGGCAGCAACTACCTCACCTTTAGTTATTTACTGTGATGGAAGACTCCTAAAGGAGCAGCTAGTATCACATGCACAGGGGAGAACAGAATCACAGGAACAGGAAGCACTATGAATATATATGGTACTTAGATTCACATTGCATGACTTTCTAACCACAGGATACAGGAAAGAGCTTTGTGTCTGTGCCACCCTTGAGTGTGTCACCAACAGTGAAATGATGAAAGTATGCTGATGGGCCATGAGATTACTCTGAAGAGGTATCCACTTGCTGCTCACACAGGATGCAAGAGGCATCTTTCTCTAAATTAAAAATCAGTCGAACAGACGTTCTGAGGACTGTGGCACTATGATGCCATTAAACATGAGTTTACTTTTTTAATGCAGTATGCTTTTAGTAATGAAAAATTCCTATGATTCTGTAAGTTCCTTGTTGTGGCTGCTTGTCATATATTTGTTGCCAGCCGTTGTGTTGTTTCTGCCTTCTGCTCTTAAACTAAATTAAGATGTAGAGAAGTAGAAACAAGAATGTCAAGATGGGTGCTGAAACCGCCTGTATGTTATTTTTAGTTGTAGTCATAATTTAAGATAAGGTTCTATGGAACAAAAAAAGAGAAAAATTGATTTCCTAACTAAAACGTTAATGTGTCTTCAGCTTGTTTAGCATGGTATGTTGAGGCTCGACAGAATAATCAATTCAGGAGTCTAGTAATAGTTCAGTGAAATCTTACAGTTCTAGGTGAATGAATCAAACCCAGATACATTGTAATCTCCAGTGTTTGCAATTTCAAGGCTTCTTAATCATCTTAGTTCAGATCTTATACATCACATAACTCTGGGCAGCAGCACTGACTGATGAGAATATATCAGGCCTGCTGATTTCTGCAAATCAAAACTGAGGTACTGGGAAGAACCTGTCTTCTCACAGGCTGTGTTTTGCCAACAAAATTATTAACCTTATGGGATTTTATGTAAGTGTACATGACCAAAGAAGACAAAGGTAGAAACTAAGATGGTATGTTGGGAATGTTGAGGCAAAGTACCGAGACTAAGAAACCGTAAATATAATCACAGAATCACAGAATCCTAGGGGTTGGAAGGGACCTTGAAAGATCATTGAGTCCAACCCCCCTGCCAGAGCAGAATCACCTAGATATAAAAGTTGTATTGAAAGGGAGGGCAGGAGTTAAAATTGGTTGCATTGAAGGACAATGAGAGGGATGTGGTGACTGATAAAGTCAATATGAGATAGCACCACTAGGGAGTTCACTTGGGAGACCTTGATGACAAAGCCACAGAGAAAGCTGAGAAGCAAGTATTGGAAGACCAAGTAGATCTGGAATCAGCTAGGATACTGTGATGAGTGTTTTAGAGTAAAATAAGTAGTTTTTGAGGAAATATAACAACAGACATGGGAAAACTGAGAAAAAGAAAGAAGTGAAAGGAAAGTTGAGTTTTTACATTGTGTAGGGTAGCTGGAATTTGGCCGAATTTCCTCTAGGCT
The DNA here is from genome assembly GCF_000747805.2 of Chaetura pelagica. Taxonomy (NCBI): domain Eukaryota; kingdom Metazoa; phylum Chordata; class Aves; order Apodiformes; family Apodidae; genus Chaetura; species Chaetura pelagica. The sequence goes on along the minus strand of NW_009952366.1, from coordinate 8,244,705 downwards.
CATTGATGCTCAGTGACTTAATAAGCCACACATCTGTCCTCTGCGAGTGCTCTATACCCTAGTTCAGCATCTGTAAAATGGTCCTAATAGCTCTGCCATAGTGCAGAAGATTGTTGTGAGAATTAATTCTATAAAAAACTGTGATGGGACTACGTGTCAAGGTTGGTACATATGGTACTAATCCCAAAGATAAGAGAAGGCCGAGTTACAAGCTTGTATTGCAGAGTATTTCAAAGTTTGAGTAATATTTTTATGTTAAATTGAGAAAGGTATTTTACCCTACTGCCTCTGCTAAATGTTGTGAGAAATATTTGCATGATCCCTTGCATGCTTATAGTGTTACGTGTGACTCGTGGTAGCATACAGAATTTGCATTCGATTTAAATTTATGGGAACATTAAGTCTTTTTAATAGAAAGGAAATTCAGTATGTATGTTTTCATGCCTTTCCTGTTTTGCAGTGTTCAAAGTGGTATCTTTCATTGGTGTAAGTTCACTACTCACTTAACATAAAAATATTCTTCTTATTAGACTGGAGTCAGAAGTTGTTTAAATCTTGTAATTGCAATATTTTTAAGGATATTTATTTTTGCTTTTGCACTGATGATAAGGTCTATTCACTATCCTGAGTCAATAAGCTCTTTTAGGATAGTCTAGGATTTTCTAGGTCAGGATTATAGCAATTGAAATAGTAGTCATGAAGAGAGATTTTAAACTAAGGAAAACCAGTTGTTACAGATTTTACACATAACAAGTAGAATAAATGCATGAATGTAATGAATAAAGAAAATCTACTAAAGGTCAGATATACATGTGGTTATATAGCATAAATACTGGGATGAAGTTAAGCCATACACTTTGATGTCACAAAGGTTATCTAAGAGTGTGCAGACCTGAGTAGCATGAGGCAGGCATGCAATGACTGGCAAAGCTGGCTTTGGTACAGTGGATGAAGGAAACATCACCTCTTTAGGACAGTGTTTTCTGTTTGTAAAATCTCCACAGCTATAAAACATTGACTCCTGACTACATTTCCTGGACATTATGATATTCCATGTAGTAAATAGTCTCCTTAGGGTTATTCAGGATCTACCTTGAGAGATCTTAGTAAATGTAATTTAGAAGTGGCTTTGGCATATGCAATCCAGGAAACCAAGGCACAAGATTCCACTAATTGACTTGCTAGTTGCTGGTTTAAAATTCTGCCAATAGGGCTGGAATTTGACTCTGGATTTTAACAATTGAAGTAAGGGATTCATAGTCTCTACATGTGACCTGGAGGTGGGATTCAATCTGGGACAAAAATAGCTATGCTTTTGACTCTGTGTGTAGGAATCTCTGTCTGGTTTGGATATCTAATCTCCCATCAAGCTCAGGAGAGACGTAGATTTCAATTCAGTTGCCTAAAAATAGTCATCTAATGTCATTTGAGGTGCCATAAAGATGTCTTTGACATACACATAAAGACTGTCACATATATAGGGGACAACTACACTCTTCTGGATGTCAGCTGGAGGCTAGGTAGATACATATATTAAGGCAAGTGAATTAATACCAAGGTGACTAGAGTGAAGTGAATTGTTCTCAGGATGCTATTGATTGTATTGACTAGATCTCTGTTGACTGTAATGGAAGCTTAGATACCTTGTGTAGATGTAAATAGCTATGCTTTAAAATTAGTTATCTAAATCTGGAACTGAATTTAATCCTAACTGTAGGGAA
>NW_009952366.1:8200970-8242676 GCF_000747805.2 Chaetura pelagica | reverse complement strand
TAGGGAAAAAAAAATCATTTTTTTCTACAGTCTTTCTGCAAAATGTTCTTTAGAGAGACAAAGGCAGGGGGATGCACTCAACACTAACTGGATTACTGCATCTCTCTTTGCTAGTTGTTCATTAATATATGCTTATTCTAATAACGTAACATTTTACAGGATACAGCAAAGGTGCAAAAGGCTCCTCAAGTTAGCTGCTAAAGCTCAGATGCTAGATTCCTTTTTAATTATGTGGAAAAATTATTGGCACATGTTGACAGATGGGCCTTGTTAATTCCAAACAATTTAGCAGAAGTGTTATACTGTAGAGCACTAGATGCTGCTTGAGGTTCTGTACAAAATCCTTAGATTGGAAAGACACATGAAACTGAGATATGTTTCCCTGAATTAATAATAATGTCAAATCTCAAAATAGTATAGGAGGTATTTTGTATCACCCAGGTCAGCAGATGGATGCATGTTAGCACACAGAAAACCAGAAAAAATGTTTCTAGCTTCCATAATAATCTTTAAAATTCACTCTAGACTTATTTTATACCACTGGTGTGGTATAAAATATATATACCGCTGTGGTCTCCAGAGCAAATCATAGCTATTTATTGACATATATTTTTAGGATCTGTGAGCATTTTTAAGCCAAACTGATCCGTAGAAGAAACTTCAGAACAGTTTGGGGGGCTTTTTGTTTGTTTTCCCTCTCCCCACCCCTCCTTCCCCCAAGACCTTGCAAATGTTTTCCTGTGAAACTTTTAAAAGATGTTAGAGTATCTTGTAATAGCACACTGAGGTTGATCAGCCTTAAGTTAGTAAAAGGCAGTATGGTGTGTCAGATGCTGCTATTCTGACTCCAAGATCGGGACACACAGTGGCTAGAGAACTGACTGGACAAAGGTCACAGTAGTTCCTTTTGGAGCTCCTTGGGAAGACAGAGCTGGACCATCTCAGCTGCCTGTTTAGGTACAAAATGTCTCGGTTTAAGAGGAACCAGAGATTCTGCACAAGGTGTTCCTTCAGGTGTCACTTTTTCAACTCAAAAGCTGAAGTCCTGCAAAAGCACAAAGACACCATTGTTTGGGAAAGGTACAGGAATATGTTTCTAAATGACTGGAGATCTTTTTCAGTTTTAGAAATAATTAGTTCGTCGATGAGTTTCTTGTCTCGCAAAAGTGTGCCGTCAAGGCTCAATTCATAGCCATTAATATTTTTGGTCTGATCAGAGTTATTTTGGCTCAGCTCCCAAACAGTGACTTTTAACCATACTTTTCAATGTTGGAGTCTGTCCCTGTTCATGGAACTCCCCCATGAAATTACTAGCTCTAGGAGTCAGCCTTTCAAAGCAGAAGCTATTTTTAATTATTAAAGAAGGTAAATCCCCCCCAAGAGACCAGAGATGAGTTCCAGATGAATGCCCAAATTCACCCTTTGCAATTTTTCTGTTTTATCAGGACATAGTTAATTAACAGGGTGGCCAACTCAACTTTAGCAAACAGTCAACATTATGCAAACCTAAGTCTATTTATCTTTATTTGTCTGACATTCTAACAGAAAGAGTGAAAATTGAGTGAGAATAGTCTGGTTCTGTATTTGTAACACAAACATTGCAGGACTTACAGCCTGAAAATGAAATAAACCACAAACAAATCTGAAAATTACTCCACTGGGATAGGTTGTATTTCAACCGGTAGTTCTGAGTAAGGGATGGTGAATAGCTTCATGGTCCAATGACAATCTTACTGCTCCCAGGGCAACAATTTGGTATTGACAGGAATAACTAGCAAATTTATAAATATTCTGATCTGTTAAGCCTAATGTGGGAAAACAAAAAGAGTAAAAGCACCCTTTACTATTTTTCTATTTACTTTTCCCAGTTTTAGTTGCCTAAGGTAGCAGTTCCTGAGATGTTTTTCTCAGTTGTGAAATAAATATACAGACATATAAATATATACCTGAATTCAGGGCCTCCTCTCTTCTGGAGGGGGCATTTAATGTTTTGGGTCATTGGTCCTGAAGCTGGAAGAGCACTAGGGAGTTAGGATATTTTGAGTATGGAGATTAGTGCTGTGATAGACTATTTAGCTTGACATTGCAAACCCTCAGAGGTCTGTGGCATCGAGCACTAAGATGATATCTATATTAGCAAGTACTGCAGTGCAAGGGTAACAGATGTGTGTAATGAAAAACTTGTAGCTAACCTAAATATCACACTGTATATATTTCATTGGTTTTAATTTGGGCTGGCTTTACTGTGGTCATAAGGAGTTGGAGCACCTTTTCGACAATCCTGTAATGTACCTTATGGTGTAGCTCCCAAAAGGAATGAGTTTCTCATTCTCTGAACCTGCTCTACAATTCAAAGTACAGCAATTAATCAAGATCAGTGGAGAAGTTCACTTCAAAAGTAAATGATTGATACAAACTAGCATCAAGTTTTTCAGTATTCTGTAAAAGATCATGAAGAATGTTTGATTTTCATGTATCATTTTTAAGCCGACACTTTTGCTCTAAGCTCTTAGGCCTTTCAGTCTTTAAATAGCCCTTCATAAATTAAATAAATGGCAGAGGCTTGCTTTCAAGTGATGAGTACTTGGTATTATTTTTTAAATTTCATTATAGAGACATCAGTGGTCTAATTGTTTTGCAAGATGTACCCAGCAATGCAGCTGGTGAAGAGCTCCCTTTCTTATCAAAAGATGATTGCAATTATTATATGCAAAGCTGTAAAAACCTATTTTATTTTGAATTAAATTGATTAGAATGAAGACGTTGTTTTTTCTAGTAAAGATTAATCCAAATTTTGGAAGGAAATTATCTCTACATCATGATGGCTTGTCGTTTGAAAAGATTTTCACTAGTATAACCACTGTATCAAATAAAACCAGTAAAAAGAGGGAAACCCTAGGTCAATTTATTAAATGTCAAGTAATGAAAACTATATTAAAAGTCTGTATTTTTCACTGCAAACTTCTGTTTTTCTTGTAGCCGAAGCAGCGCACATCGATAGTATCCTCTCTGGAATTTCACCGAATGAATCACAGCCACAATTATTTTGAAATCAACCCATCCATTGGCTGTACAAGTTTTGTTTCTACTCCTGCAATCAGTCCAGCTAATTATTCCTTTGGATCTCTGGAATACAGTGTGGAAGAGAGAGAACTTCCAGGTATAGAAAAAACTCTTAATTTTCCTATCAGCAAACTTTTAAAAAGCCAGAGGTCTGTGGGTTTAAGTTGGAATTGCTGTTGTTTTTGATATTGCAAAACATTGATCATAAATACACAAAATTATTCTGATTTTTTTCTGTTGCTCAACAAAAGGTTTTCATATTTCATGACCAATATTATTTAAAATACATGTTCCTGAACATTGGATGTTGAATAAACCAAACTTAGTTTTAGAGAAATGCCTAGAACTTAGGTAGCATAGTTTTTGAAATAATGATGATGTAGGTACACTGCTTTCATCACTGTGTGGTCAGCTTACTCTAATATGAATTTTAAGCTGGAAAAATGTAATTAGAACTCATCTTGTACCCATCAGCAAAGAAGAGGAAGGGAAGATTGATAAGTAACCTGACATTTTTTCTGCAGTAGAGATGGGATTAATTAAATCAAAACTTTAATATATTTGCTCTGATGATAAGAACTGAACTGAGTGATAGTGTGTAACTGTGAAGATTTTATCTGCATATAGAGGTTTGCATAATGAAAATTATTTTAAAAGGATTAAAATGTTTTCTTCTTCACTTATCAAAACTTTGGGAGCAAGAAAGTGTCAGTAAACCATGCATTTACTCATATGCAAGTTACTTTATTTCAGCTAGTAGCAGAAGAGTATGGTATTGGGCAAGGCTGATGTATTGAAACAAATACCTCTGATAGCTAGTTTATGTGATGTACAGATGGAATTATTTCTTTTAAAGGGATACTGTATTTAAATGATAGAATCATAGAATGCCAGGTTGGAAGGGACCTCAAGCATCATCTGGTCCAACCTTTCTAGGTAGTACTATAGTTTATATGAGATGGCTCAGCACTCAGTCAAGCTGAGACTTAAAACTGTCCAGTGTGGGGGAATCTACCACTTCTTCTGGGAGACTATTCCAATGCTTTACTGTCCTCATGGTGAAAAAACTTACATCTTGTGTCCAATCAGAATCGCCCCAGGATTAATTTGTGCCCATTACTCCTGGTCTTTTCCATGTGACTCCTTGTAAATAAAGAGTCTCCATCTTCTTGGTAGCCACCCTTTAAGTACTGGAACATGGTAATAAGGTCTCCTCGAAGCCTTCCCTTCTCAAGGCTGAACAAACCCAGTTCTTTCAGCCTCTCCTCATATGTCAGGTCCTCCAGTCCTCTGATCATCCTTGTGGCATGTACACTTCTACGGACCCTCTCCAGCCACTCCACATCATTTTTGTATAGCAGGGACCAGCAAACGTTGAGTAGAGCAGGATGGTGACTTCTTTATCTCTGCTGGTGATGCCCTTGTTGATACAGCCCAGCGTCCTGTTGGCTTTCTTTGCTGCTGCAGCACTGCTCACTCATGTTGAGCCTGTTATCCAACAAGACCCTCAGGTCCCTTTCCACAGGGCTGCTCTCCAGCCAGGTGGATCCCAGTCTGAAGTGCACTCCTGGGTTATGTGTTCCCAGGTGCAAGACCTTACACTTCTCCCCATTGAACTTCATAAGGTTCCTGCTGGCCCACTCCTCCAGCTTGTCTAGGTCATCCTGGAGGGTGGCTTTCCCTTCTGGAGTGTCAACCTCTCCCCTCAGCTTGGTATTGTCTGCAGACTTCATCAGGGTGTTCTTGATCCCAGCATCCAGGTCACTTATGAAGATATTAAACAGCATTGGGCCCAAGTTTCATCCCTGGGTGACCCCACTAGTGACCAGTTGCCAGTTTGAGGAGGAGGTATTTACTATCACCCTCTGGGTGACGTCTGTCAGCCAGTTCCCCACCCGTTGCACAGACCACTTGTCAAGGCTGTAACAAGTCATTTTCTCCAGCAGGAGGCTTTGGTGGACTGTATCAAAAGCCTGGGAGAAGTCCAGGCCCATGATGTCCACCACTTGTCCTGACACCAACTGAGCGGGTGACTTTGTCATATAAGGCAACCAGGTTTGTCAAGCACGATTTGACCCTGGTAAATCCATGTTGGCTTTTCCCAATCAATTTAAGGTCGAAACAGAAGGAGATTACTATAAAATAAAAAAATAATACAAATATTGGAATTCTGTACAAACTTACCAATTGGTTTCTATAACTTTAGTCTTCAAATATTATGAGTCCTGCACATTTCTGGATGGTAGGGTTTGCAAATTCTGAAAACCATTGCTTTTAAATGATAAAAAAATAATTTCCTAGTTAGATCAAAGAAAAGCTATATTGTTAAAGAGCTGTCATGAAATAAGTTAAAAGTGAGAAATTCTGCCTGTTACGATGAAGAAGGAGTTAAAATGATCAGAAATTATTCATATCGCTTTCTATGGGCTGGCTGTGTCATTATCTTTGAATGTGCTTATATTCATGGATACAGCTAATCTTTTCAACCCTAACTGGAAATAATGAATTTGAATGATATCTTTTATTGCTTGGTCTGGAGTAATTTGGTTTTTTTAGGGGTTTGGGTGGGTGTTTTTGATTATTACTCTTTTTTCTACTGTAAACTCTCTTCAGTGATCAGAATTTTATTCTGGGTAGTTACATGATGCTAAATATTTCTCAATGTATAAAAGCAAAAATAAGAAAACAGAAAGAACATTCATTGGAGTCAGAGAATTAACTTCTTTATAATATCTAGATTTGTTTTACTTTTATCTTATTTGGTTAAAATTAAAAGGGACTGCACCGAGTAACTTTTAATCACTGCATTTAATTTCATCTGAAACTGAAACTATAATCTCATGCTTATTAGAACTGCATATTTCTAATTTGTGGATTATTTCGTTTATGAATTGAGGGGAAGATGAATTTCCTCTTATCTCTGCCTAGAAATCTAAGAAAAAACAACAAAGGCAAAAATTACTGGTTCTGAAGCTTGGGTTATCTTCTACAATTTTTTCAGGAGTACAGTTTACCATAAGTAAATAATTACTTTACCATCAGTAAATGGAATAATTATAGTTAAAATGTAATTCCACACCGCCTTCTCAGATGGTTTCTGTCCTTGAATTATTTAAGGAGCATATAGCATCCCAGATTAGAGTAAATCTTAGTCTGAATGAAAAAAACATTTAATGTTGCTCATTAAGGTCCTTTCGACTCTTTAATTATAGATGATGCTCTGTAATTCTGCAAGAGACAAGGAATACTAATGTGTAAAGAGACTAGCAAAATCCAGAAAGAACAGATCAAAATTGTTTCTCTTGGAAAAGTCTCTGAGGCTTGTCTTTTACCTAGATTGTTAAAAAGCTGAACCTGGAATAGTAATAGTCAGCAAGGAGTAGCAGGAACAGTGAACAGTGTTCTGCTACAGCTTTTTTTCTGCTTTTGCTACCTGTTGTTTCAATGAAAGGTTCCTTCTTTTTCCAGATCTACAGTGACAATTGTAATTCATCATCTTGATTGTAAGCCTCTGAATTTCCAACTTGTTCTGCAAATTTAAGGAAGATCTGACCTCAAAAGAATGTTTAATTCAATAATAACTAAGGCTTTGTGTGCATTTCTATGTTTCCTTCAGTATTATATCTTTGAAAGTTTATATCTTCCATGGTTGGGTTGTGGGTTTTGGGGTTTTTTTGTGTGTTTCTTTTCTTTTAAACATGATCAGGAAGAAGCAACAGGTAATTTTTACATGCTTATTGAGGCCAAGGGTTTTCTAGATGACCAGAAATAAATAATATACAGAAAGAACTCATTTTCATAGAAACTGCAGCTAATAGTTTTCTGTTGCCTTCTTTGAAACAATGAAAAAGCTTTTTACAGAATTTCTAAATCAGAAATTTAAATCTGAATAAGGCATTGGTATTTCCCTTTGCAATATACATGCTTTTTATGTTTTCTTCACAGAACTTGTAAGGAATCTTTAGCATTCAGAGGACAGTGGGAGATTAATACCATAAAATAATTATTGCAATTCTAAAATCATTGTAATCTTACCATTACCTCAGTAGTATGCTACCAAAAAAAATCAGTCTCTTGGAAATTTTGATGGATTAGAGAAAATACCTTTTAATATTTGGGGATACCAGTTTTACTCTGGTTGTTTGCTAATTCCCTACATCCCCTGATTCGAAACAGGCATCCTGATTTTCAAAAAGTGCATGTCTATCAAGTAGAAAAATACTGAACTCTACCACAGCACTATATTGTCCGACTGACTAGCTGGACAATGGTCTACATATAGTAGTAAGTATGTGCTTTTGCTTTGAGGTTAAATGGCCTTGTAGTGTAAATAAGGTGTATGTTGCCTGCATGGATAGCAGACATAACCTTAGTATCAGGTTGCCTGCATCTAAACTGTAAGGATAAAGGTTCTGTAATTTGTTTTGAACTTTAACTGGTGGAAGAACCTGCAAGAAGTTAATGGAAACTTTTCTCACTTCAGTAGACATAAGGCAGAGTGTGAATGCAACTTTGGCATGGCCTATTTTCACAGCTTTATTTGCAGCAAGAACATTGCTTTCACAGAAGTGTTCTTGAACTCAGAGTAAAAGATCATGATTTTGTAGCATTGCATTTCACCTCAGGTTGGAGATCTGTGGGTCCAAATGACGTCAGCTCATATCATTAAACTTTCTATACTAAAACTGTGTTCACTCCTTTGCACAAAGAAGTCATTACTGTATGTAACTCTGTCACAGTGTTAGTAATTTTCTTGATCATCCAAATACATGTTAGTAAGTGTTTTTTATGACAACGCAAATGAAAAATTAAAGTCCTGATAATCAGGTGAGTTTTTCATATAACTTTTGTCGGTGAACAAAGACCTCTAGATGTGCAAGATCATTCATTCCAGAAGAGGGCAGTCTGGGCTTTCAGGGAGATGCCTCTCTATTCTAGGTCTACGCTTGGCGATATACGTCTCTGACGTTCTTTTGAAGCTGTAAATCTGAACAGCAGCAATTTGAAGGCAGCAAAATCATGACCATCTTGGTAACATCAGCTTGGCACAATCAACACTTGCAGCTGAAATTGTCACTCTGTATTATTTTTATTTTAATTTCTGCTTAATCAATCAGAATAACAGATCTTTCCCTGGCCCATATTAACTTCATTACTTCTTCTTGTACTATTTAGGCTTTGAAATTAAATAGGCAGTTCTTCAGATATTCTTGTTCTGCTTTAGACCAGACAACTGATCTGTACACAGATGCATGTATGCAGTAAAAATGTCATCAGTCATCTGTAGATAATCTAATTGCAATCTTTATTTTCAGTCCATTAAAATCTTTACATTTTCAATAAATAATAAATTCTGTATGCCATTCATTGTAGAAGACCATGAAGTTTTTATCTCATCTTTTTATGGTACCTAAAGGTATTTACTGAGTTTCTCTCTTAGGTACACAGTCTGTCTGCACTGTAGGACCTTAAAATAACTCTATTTACATGTCTTGTTTTCTGACTAGTACTAATGTTAGCTCATTTCTCTAAGAAGGCTACATTGTTCCTAAGAGCAATCCAGAATGTACAGTTAAAGATTTTGGTCTTTAATTTATGAGCTATATTTTTTTTCCTTCTACAATGGAAAAGTAATATTTAAGTCACACCTTAAGTTTCTTCTAGAAGTGTCTTCAGGTCTTTCTTTAAAGTAAATATCTGAGCTAATTATTTTGTCTCACACGCCCTATTTTACTGAAGCAAAAGCAACCCCACACTTCAAGATAAGCCTGCAGTTTTAACTTTCATTTTTGAGAGAATCAAGATATCTTGCACATTACTGTGGCTGTTAGAAGGAATTAGAAAATTGAATCAGAAGTCTAGTCTAAAATTCCTGGCTATGTTACATTCCTAGATACATTCAAAATTTATTCTGCTGCAGGAATGTTCCTTTATGTGACATTTGCAAAGCTGCTATTTGAAGTAGGTCACGTATTTGTCAACATTACTTTTCTTATTCAAGTGTCTCATTTATTAAGGTCTGATATGAAAAGATCAAACTGTGATGTCTATGTAGACTCTTCAAGCCTTGTTTCTGGGATCATAAACATTTTTAGAATAATTAAAAGTGAAAACAAAATGAAACAGATGCAAAGAAAACCCCAAACCTTTTCTTGCTAGAGGATATTTTTAGATGTGCTTTATGTAAGTTCACAATACACTGTCTTTGTTAACAGTATCTTACGAATTACCAAAAGAACACATTTTTCCTGGAACAGAGGGGAAAATACTGGCCTATAATGAAATGAGTGTAATCAATAAATGCTGGTAAATATAGCATTCTCATCTCTTGTATATGGACACTTGCACCTCCGGTGAGGGAACACCTGAAAAAAGTGTTATGAGCCTATACTGACCAGTCATTGATCAAGAATTCTCTTCCAGATTAAATGCTTGAGAAGGCTGAATTTAAGCCCTCTTTTCTGTGTTTTTTAATTTTATTCATCATCTGCTTTATTACAATACAACAAAATCTGCCAAGGCATTCTTCAAACCAGGTTAATTTGAGCCTTTTCACCTGCAAATATTATTTGGTTCTTCTTCAATTTATAGTCGAGTTCAACTGAGTGCAATTAGGAAGATGTAGTATAGCTATTCCAGGAACTGCTGTTGGGGATCAAGTTTGGTACTGTCTCAAACAATTTCTTTTTTGTTCTAATTAAATTGTCCAGCAGATGTGGCATGTTAAGGTCTCCTTATGTTGCCCTTCTTTTTACTGCTTCTAATTCCAGCCTTTGAGCAGCTATCCAAGGCAAAGATACAGTCTGTCCAATGGGAACAGACTGTAGAATAGTTAATTAATCTTATAAACTTCTATTTGTTAACTATTATTGTCTTTACACCTTCCAGTTTCGAAACAACATACTTCACGAAGCTCACAGTAATTATATCTCACTCTTAACAACATGTCAACATGCATTGTATAATGTCCAAAGATCTGATAGCAGAAAGATCAACTGAGGTGATGCCTAGGAAGCTGTAGATGAAATTAACTCCTATAGTTCCACTCTAAACCATGTTTTATTCTTGTTTTGGTTGGAATTTTTGGTTCTTTTTTGTTGTTTGGGGTTTTTTTTTTGTGGGTTTTTTTGAGAAACTGATCTTTTTTAGTGCTTGCATGAAATGTTAGACACAGTAAGTCCCTAAATTACATGGCTCCTCAATTTACAAGTAATCTTGTTGGATATAGTTATATTTTTCTAACCTAAACTTCATTATAGTGTTACCTAGCTCTTCAGTAATGCCTATACAGTGTTATCTTTCAGTGTTTTCTCAGACTTAATCAAATGATCTGGGCTAAAGCCATTTTTTAGGTATTAGTGTGAACCTGGTCTCCAAATACAATGCCTTGCATGTGACTGTGGATATTCATAGAATCACAGAATGGTTTGGGTTGGGAGGGACAGTAAAGATCCTCTAGTTCCAACCGCCCTGCTTGAGCAGGGACACCTCCCACTAGACCAGGTTGCTCAAAGCCCCATCCACCCTGACTTGGAACACTTCCAGGAATGGGGCATCCACAGCTTCCCTGGACCACCTGTTCCAGTATCTCTCCTTCCTCACACTGAAGACTTTCTTCCTAATACCTAATCTAAATCTAGTCTCAGTTTAAAACCATTATCCCTTGTTCTATCACTATACTCCCTGATTATGAGGCCCTTCCTATTTTTCCTGTAGACCCCTTTCAGGTATTGGAAGGCTACTACAAGGTCTCCCCAGAGCCTTCTCTTCTCCAGGCTGAATAGCACCAACTCTTCCAGCCTGTCTTCGTAGGAGATGTGCTCCAGCTCTTTGATGATCTTCCTGGCCCTCCTCTTGACTTTCTCCAACAGCTCCATGTCCTTTTTTTTTTGGACAGAGATGGATGCAATATTCTAGGTGGGGCTCACAAGAGTGAAGCAGAGGGAGAATCACCATCCTCGACCTGGTGGCCATGCTTCTTTTGATGCAGCCCAGGACATGGTTGGCTTTCTGGGCTGCAGGCACACGTTGCTGGCTCATGTTTAGCTTCTCATCAACCAGCACCCCCAAGTCCTTCTCCTCACGACTGTTCTCAATCCATTCTCAGCCTATCTTGTATTTGTGCTTGGGATTGCCCTGACACATCTGTAGGACCTTGCACTTGGCCCTGTTGAACTTCATGAAATTTGCACAAACCCAGTTCTCAAGCCTGTCAAGGTCTCTCTGGATGGCCTCCCTTCAGGCTTGCTGAGTGTGCAGTCAGTCCCACTATCTATGTCACTAACGAAGATGAATTTTGACTGCTAAGTCAGTAGTAAAATTAATATGAAATTAATACCATTTGAAGCTGGCATATTGAAGCAATAAAAGTGCAGATGGGTCTCTAAGCCCTGTTGTCAGATATAGCATTGGATATGTTAATAAAACAAGAAACATGACACGAACAGCTAATCTCTTTCTAAATGACATTCTGAGCCATCTGACCAGAAGTGGATATGCATGCGTTGATCAATGCACATGGCTAGCTTTTATTCAAATGGCTGCTCTTCAGTGGATTTGCTCTTTTCTGCTACATTATTTGCTTACTATTAGGAAAGCCAGATAGCAGTTGTTGACAATATACTGGGGAAAAAACCCATGTCATATGTAAAAGATGTTTAGTGATTTTGAAAGCCTGAATTCTTAGTCCACAATCTGGCAAGCAGCAAGGCAGGAAATAGAGCGATGCTGGGATGATGCTGGAGACAAGAATTTTTTTAGAGACGGTCCTGAATTGGGAAATATTTCCCTCAGATCCTTAGGAACACTGCAATCAGATTCATTTTTAAGTATTTATGTCTGATATGCATTTTTCCAGTTACAATAACTATCCTGACATGTAAGGTCAAAGGAAAAAATATTTTCTGTAATGTTTCATTTACAATTCTTAGCCACTTCTAGCAGCACAGTAACTATAGGGAATACTCACATTTATCAGATTGTCATCTTCGTCGACTTTTCACTTTGCTCATTTTTTTTTTGTTTTCTTTACTAACCTGGAAGCAAAATAAGTCTTTAACTTGTAATGGGACAATTTGTCCCAGAGACAGACTGTTTTAGTCTTTAGGTTGTTATCATGCCTCATATTGTTCCTTTATCTTTCCTTTGGACATTTTTTAATTAGGATTGACCCAGCTCTGGAGGGATGAAGTTTTCTCATGAAAACTTCATCAGTCAGAATTGCCATTGCAAGAGGAGGGCTGTGAGAACAGAGCACTAGGCTCTTTCAGTATCCAGTTCCTCACAGTATCGTTTGTGGTAGTATTCTTTCACTCTGTGAATGCATCTAAACTGATTGTAGAATCATATAGAATATACTCTTACATTTCAATCTGGTTTTCTTTTCTTGTCATCATGGCCTCTTATAAATATTTAATTGCTTTTCTGGTTCTTCTCCTTTCCAGGATGTTAATATTTTTTAGAAATTGTTCTACTCACCAGCCACATTTCTGAGCCCTATGTGAGATGATGAGAGCTGAAGGAAATGGCAAAAACATGCTTTTTCTTTTAAAAGAACTTTTAGACCTCTGAGAATAATTTGTGACCTCTGGTTTAAAAAAACCAAAACCTCACTGTGTAACATACCAATCAGTAACAAAGGATTTTGTCTGTTTCCTTTTCTCTTAATGCCATTCTGAAATAAAAGACAATTTTTATTTCTCTACCTTACTCTCTCTGCATGTGACTCCACTACTTTTTATATTTGCTGTTCTTTGCTATCCAATTATATTGATGCTGTCATGGGCTGTAATAAATCTCTCTTTTTGTGGTGTTCCACACTGTATAAAAAATTGCTCTGTATGGGTGGGAAAACAAGACTTCTATGCCTTTGGTGAATATCAAACAACTAGGATAGAGTCAGTCTTACTCATTAGCTAATTAATTAGATATTTTATAACTAGCTCTAGCTGAGCAATATAAAAGAGTTACATATCAGAGTGCATTGAAGTTGGTAATATTCTTGGAGAAAATGAAAGTTTGTAGCTATTTAGTGAAAGAAGAAAATTAAACCCCTTTCATGAATAGCTTCAGAATGGCTGAATAGATCTTACTATGAACCAAAATGAAATATTTGTATCTGTTTTTTTCTTATCTTATTGAATAACTTCTATGCAATAGCTAGTTTATAGTTCATAATTAGTTAAGAATTCAAAAATATACTGGCAAGTTTGAAAAAACTTAAAAGTATTCTTTGCTCTTGTGAGCATCTCTACACTTCGGTAGAAATAAATAATTGCACAAATTCAGGATATAATTAACAATATAACTTGAAACTATCAAGAACTTTCTTTGAAAATCTATAGAAACACTGGATGTTATACCTAATTTTAGACTTAGTCATGCAAATTCTATGTATGCCTGTTTGTTTTGCACTTCTAGTTGCAATGTAGCTCTAATAGTAAAGTTATATAAATTGAAATGAGGGGTTTTTTTAATTTCTAACTTTTCCATAGTGAGGGACTCTATCTTTTTAAAGCTATGCAGAGGATTCACAGAGTTTGGACTTACTGAGATAAAGAAGATAAGGGCAGATGGCCATGTCTGGGGAATATACAAAGCTGTACTCTAAAAATATGTTCACAACTGTCAGAGACCCAAAAGAATATACAGAATATACAAAAGTTTAACAGAAACAGAAGGACTTAAAATTAAAAGCATTAGAAAGGCTGGCCAAAGAGTAAAGTTTTATCTACCCTGTGTCATATTTGACAATGACCAAATATGTGTGCCTTTAGGAAATATGTAACTGCAAAAAAACCTCCCACATAGTGACACCTCTTCACAATGTTGTTACTGCTTTCAGGTGTTTGAAGCCCAAAGTCCTGCTAAGCCCAAGGTCCTTCTGGATGTTTCCCATGTCTTGCCTTACATAAACCTTAGTAGGTTTATGTTCTATGACTTTATCCATTCTCCACTGAACCCGTGTATAATTTTTGTACCCATTAGGTACAAACCCAAGGACATTAAAAAAAAAAAAAAAAGAATCGTATCATTTTTATACCACTTTAATTAAAATCTAGTTTAGTTTAAATTAGATTTAGTTGAATTCTCTGGGGCCCAGTATGTGTGGATTTTTTAATTTAAATTGAGGTATTTCTTCAAATATAATGTTCCCCTAGCAGCTTTTAATTTATCAAGCTATCAAGGTATCAGAAATATATATATATTCATGCTTGAGAGCTGTCTTGTTGCTGTTACACTTAACTTACATATGTTATAAACAGCGAAAAGGTAGCTGTAGGTTTGTTCAGTTTATTTTTGTTAGATTTCATACTATAATTCAATAATAATGGAGTATTTCTATAAAAATAATTCAGTAACAAGTGATTAAGAGCTAATTTACTTTTTTGTCGCTAGTTTTGTTTTTTTTCCCATAGTAGGACATTGGGGTTGTTGTTGGGGATTTTGTTTGTCATAAATAGGTAAATTATGAAAAATCTACATTTACCTATGCAACAGGCCACTAAGAGAGTAAGGCAAAAGGACAAAAATGAATTATGTAGGTCATATACTTGCTGGATCTTAAAATATTGTCTTAGAATGTTTGGTGGCACCTTAAAACTGGTGGAAGAAAAAAATTGTGTGTGTTTTCTACCAAAAAAAGAAAAAGTCAACAAAGGTATAGTACTCATATTGAAGCCAATCTTTCCATTGAATTTCAACCAAAAGGAACACAGTTCATGCATTCTACGATTCCTTAAGGCTGTGAACCAAAATACAATAAATAGGAACTGTCAAGACATTTTCCAGCCAAACTAAAACACTAATGTAGATACACCTCTAAGTCTTGAGTATAAATCAGCTCCTATTAACCACAAAATAACTGTAAGAATGCAAACCATGAGAAGGAAGAGATTCCAAATACTTCAGCTATAGAAAAAGCTCTAGTTGTCCTTTATACTGTATCAAATATCAGAAAGCCTGATTATAAGATACAGGTTTTGTAAAATCAAGCTTATTGTTTTGCTTTTCTGAGATAAATGACAGAAAATTGAAGTATTAAAACTGTAGTTATTCAATTATTTGAATGGCTTGCTGTTTATTCACACAATTAGAATAAGCCTACCTGCTCGCTAGCTCACTTACATTCCTCTCTGAAAACATGAGATGATACTCATACTTGCCCTCCTCTCCCTCTTCATGTACATGTTAGTTAGTACCATCTTCATAGGCAACAGAAAGGTGACACTGAAAAAGAAAGGAATTGGATAACAAAATAAAAAAGAAAAATACTGCTAAAAATACATATTCAAGATACAAGGAAGGCTGTTCCCCCCCCCCCATATTGCTAGGTATTTTTCACTAAGGTAAAAAAATGACATTGATTTTCTTCAGCACCATGGACTAGAAGTACTAGACTACCCCAAGCTTTTTTTGTAGCTTCGGAGGAGGTTTCATATTACGACCACAGATTAAAAAGTGTTCATCACATATTTTTTTTTCATATTGTAAAATGATTTATGGTCTGTTCATCTTTTCTTTCCATTTCTAAGTAATGTGTTCCCCTTCAGAGCTTACTATACTCTAATAATTCCTATAAGCAATAAAAGCCCAGTGATATCATTCAAAATCAGAGGAGCTCTCAGCCCATATCTGCCTACATGATGCTTCTATGTGTTGTCAGGGGAAGTTCTCCTTGAACAGTACATCACTTACTCAGAAGTAGTCCAAGAATTTAGGCAGGCAGCTACATTTTGATGGTTTAACAAGTACCTGGTCCTCACCCAGTCTGTTGTATCTTCATGCTCTTACTCTACAGCAAGTGCCTTGAAAAAGGATGGGGAAATGGAAATATCACTAATCTTGATGAACAATAAGATGAGCAGCACCAAAGTACTGAGTGCCTTGCTAAATTTTGAAGAAAAAATTTGGAACAGATGTTTCTCAAGTTTCAATCAAGTATCATAATCAGACATGATTATTTCAGGATTACAGAAAATTCTGAACTGATATATTCTCTCTCTCAAGAACATTCTTCTACAGTATAGCAGCAATTGAAGCATCACCTATAGCAACAGAAGCCATGGGGAAATATTTTTTCTCAAGCAGTGAAAGCAAACCACTACACAAAATGTAGTACACACAGTAATATGTCATGGTGGTGATTACCTGGAATCTTAATGAAGTATAGACTCTGAATGCATGTTTTAGTTTTTTAGATTTTTAAATGACAGTCCTTGAGTTTAATAATACCATGAATTTTGATCTAGACTGCTCTGTCTCTTATTACTCCATGTTGGGTTGCTTTAAATACTTACATCAGCTGCATATGTAATCAGATAAATTACTTTAGAAACTCATATAGTTGTTTCCTTTTTTTGCCTATTCAGATTTCAATAATCACAGATTATCATGTCTTGAATCATTTTTACCTTCTCTTTGTAATTCGATAGTGCTGTGTCTTTCTTATGGGAGGTTTATTTCTTTTTATGGGAGCTATATGCAGTCTTCATAGGACTTATAAACCAAGCCTGGTTATTGGATATGGACTTTCCCACCATTCTGTTCCTTTGCATCACAACCAG
This sequence comes from Chaetura pelagica, assembly GCF_000747805.2. Lineage (NCBI taxonomy): Eukaryota > Metazoa > Chordata > Aves > Apodiformes > Apodidae > Chaetura > Chaetura pelagica. Next base: position 8,226,048 of record NW_009952366.1, on the reverse strand, counting down.
TGAGACCACTATGCTACTAAGCACTATATTCATATATGGAGCAACGATAATTTTGACCAAAAACCCGCACCCATTAGTCTGTGTATACTTAAATTCTGCTTCAAGACCACAAACAATATATCTCATATGAGTAGCATCCTATCTGTAAGTAAATTAAACTTAAAGAATAGATTACTAAATACTGTTGTTTAAGCAGAATTAGGAAAAAAATAGACAAAAAAGTAAAAGGACATTAACTGTATTTCACAGCTATTAGTCATTTCAGTCCTAGATCTGATAACTCAAGGATAATAACACTGATGGTAGAGGGAAGCAATATAATTATATTTCTTAGAAAAGTTTTTGATTTAATAGAAATTTATTTCTTATCTTTAATTGTACTCCTCATTTATTCCCTGGAAACTTGAGAGCTAAACTTTAAATAAACTGGCAGTATGTCCAGTGCTTTTCTTAAGTAAATGTCACTTATATGATAATACTGAATCTGTTGAGAAATTTAAAATTATTTTGTATTCTGACTTAGGAATGCAACACCTATAAAAACTGGGTGACAAAGAACAAGAGAAATGAAATAGGTCAAAACCAAGAGAGAGAACAGAAAGAGAAAGCAAAAATGCTGACCAGTTCGGTGGTTGTGATACTTATCTATGCTATAATCCCCTTCTTTTAAGTAACTGGGCAGGGATCTAAACCTCGATTTTCAATATCACCAATGAATGCCTCAAACTCCTGGTCTTGTACGTTCACATGTTCTCCAGTTTCAACCATGCATTTTTTTCTGCAGCTAAGAAACCTTTCTCCAAGAAACTATTATGGAAATGAAGAACTACATTTAATTAACCTTTTGTTACACAAATTAATATTTTCCACCAAAAGAGCAGAAAATTAAACAAAGATGTCCTTAATTATCCTTTTATCTAAAGTCAAATAAATGCAGCTACATTGTCCTACAGGACAGGTAAAAGAAATTGCTACTGTTTTATGATGGATATAGCAAATTGTTCTGCATGCTACCACTCATTCATTCATGACCTGAACATAAATTAGCTTTTTTATAAAGGAAATGTAATTACATGCTGTAGTTAAATTTTCTATATTATTCCTTGAAGTCACTGTATAGACCCAAATGTACAAATGCATTTTGCAAAATAAAATATTTGGCAAGATACTGTGGTTATGACAATCTTCAGAAGATACTATAGAATTTTTTATACTGACAATATGCGCAATTCCATAAGAAAATGTGTTTAAAATGCTGATTACAAGTTAAAGTTCTCTGGGAGCCTGATCCAAAGCTTATTGGTATTAGTGGAAATATTCATACTGAGTTTAGCAGGTTTCAGATAGAATCAGACTCCAACACATTAAAAATTACTAGTGTGGAAAAGCCTTTTTCTTTCCAAAAACGCTGGAGGCAAATACATTAGCTCAAAACCAGTAGGATATCATTCTGAACTAAGACTATAATTCTAAAGTAGAACATGTGCATGATAGGTCTGAACAGTGATTTACAACAGATTTGAATTGGACTGGCACACTTAAATGACAAGACTTGGGATTATTCTGTGCTCTAAAAAAGCATTTAAATTTGCATGTTTCCTGTTTTTCTAAGACTACAGATCAATTTGAACATTTTAACACAGTACATCACTTATTTTTGTTTCAGATTCTAAAAATTGCTTTGAAGTACATGCCAGAAGCAAAATAATTTCTGCCCATAGATGAAATAAGTCATTCTCTGTGGCTTCTTCAGATGTGGAGTCTTCTCAGAAAAGATATCATATTTAAAAATAGAATAATATGAAACTCCTGATCTCAAGTATAGCACTTAGCATTCAGGAAACATTATGGGCTAAATTGTGGCAAATAGTCACAAGCTCTTCTGATGGAAGAGCATCAAAGACGATCTGTCTCAGTTGGACACAATCTGCTCTGGGAAAGAGGAGACAAGAGGGTCTGTTGTCCATTGCATGTTGTGCCAATGAAGGAGTTTACTTGAATCCTGCTGGATAGTTGGTCATTAGAAAAGCAAAGGGGCATTAGAAAAAATTGTTCTGTTTCTGGTCTTTTTGACCCTTTCTTATAAGTAGAAGTTAATGCAAAGCTATTTGAGCCTATTAACTCCTTACCTGGTATTCTGAGATATGTCATGTATAATGTGCCCAAAGAAAGAGGATTGGTTTATCTCTTCAGTCCCTAGTATGAAGAGAGTTCAGGGAGATTTGCTGTCTGCTGTTCTTGAGCAGCTGTCTTGCTAGCTGGTGTAAGGTGTCATGGCAGGCTTTCACACATACTCTGAAGATCAGGAGCAGTATGCAGTCTGGCCTGGGGTAGATTCGCATCAGTATATAAATAGAAAATGTAAAGTTGTATTTGAAGCAGAGACATTTAGTTCAGACCATCACAGCTATAGTCATATGACTGCTATCAGGTTTTCAGAACATTTTCTTACTGATTTTGTGCATCACTCTGAATTCTGAAATATTGTAAGATAGTTGCAGTGAAGCATCGTGTCATCATCTTTAGCTCTGAGACTTGAGGTCCACTTATATCCTCCTATGTTAGTACAGATTATAAGATTTCCTGTGAAGTGAAGGCAAGGCATATTAGCACCATGGATGGATCTTTGGATCACTCTGGTAATAGTTCTAGAGTTATACAGTATACCAAAAGCGTTTCATCAGTGCCTAAAGTGGATCTTTGAAGCTATTAATTTTGCCATCTTTCTATTTGCAGCCTTCCCAGATTTAGTAGAAATCCCACAATCTCTTCCTTGCTTGAAGTTGGAAGGATACTTTTTCTTTTTTTTTAATAACCCACCATGGGAGCTTTTGTCTGCCTAAAACATTAGTGAATTTGTTTGATTTAAAGTACAGCTGAGAATAAATATTTTAAACCTGCAGAAATTAATCTGACATTATTTTCTAAACGTCCACATTTCTGGAATGAGTAAACTGGATGTACTGCTAAATGCTTTAAAATACCATGTATGAGAAAGGGTAATAGGATGGAAGATGCTTATCCAACATTTGAAAGGTGTTTGCATTTAATGGTATGTGGTGTAACCTTTGGGAGATGAAAGTATGTAGAATATTCTATTATGGGATTGTCTTTTGGCAACTTTCAACTTCTGACTGGACCCAGAAATGCACAGTAAATGTGAAGGCTCTTTCAAAAAGTGTGGTTAACTATAGGAATGTACCATTCCAATGAGGTATTTACTAAAGCTGTTAGAAGCTCAAAGCCTGAATAAGCAAAACAGATTAAAAAGTTGTCCCAATTACGGTTCAAGTGATTCTGCATATTTTTTTATAATTAGATAGCATATTGGGATTACAGACTTGTGATAAAGAAAGATTTGATGAAAACTCTTCTGCCCTGATATTTTGCAAAGAGTTACTGAAAATAAGTTAAGTGTGAAGCATTTCCCATATGGTAAAAATTCACTCCAAGGAATTCAAATTGATACTCAAAATGTTGCTGTGTTCATGAAGCTCCTTTTGCATTTTCAAAAAGAAAATTGCAATGCACTCTAATCACTGCCGATTGTACTGTGATTTAGTAAAGGGAAAATTAAATGAACACAAAAATTGCAGGTAGATGTTTGATCTCTCCCTGCATGAAAAACTTGCAGTATGTCCTCATCTTTCTACATTTGACCTGTTTTTGCTATATTATCATGAAACTGAGCTTTCTTCAGGGAAATATCAGTAAAACTTCATGCCCTTATGAAGCAGCTGTCAGTGTTCATTTAGTTACAGAGACATTTCCTTCAGCGCAAGCAAGATTTCTTATAATCTCTTGATGTAAGTATTCATTTCTAAAAAGTATTTTTAATCAAAGGGTTCATGATTGTGTTTGAAATATTCAAGTCAGTTTAGATTAACACTTTAATAAAAACCTTTATTCAAATTCCATAACATTGCAATAATCTTTCCAGTTAATTTTTTTTTTCTCTCTAAAGTACTGGACTTTTTTTACAATTTTGCAATACATTTTATATGTACTTCATACAAGCTGAGACATTACAAGTAATACTTACTTGATTTTAAAAAAAAAAGAAACATACAGGTTTAAATTGGTATTATCAGCATAATAATCAGAACTCATTCATATAATAAATGGAACAGTATTTATCAAATGTGAATTATATTGCAAAAAGAAAATTATGTACCCCCATAATTAAAATATCTATAAACTCAATGCAGAAAAAGTTGGGGTTTTTTTAAGTTAAGTCAGTACTTCTGAATGCTCCTGCATAGCCATAGCCTGTTTTCCAGGATTTCCAACACAGAACTTCAATGTTTTATGAAACACAAACAAGAGCAAAAGGACTTCAGCTGGGATTGTCTCTGATAATCTCCTTGCTCATTTATCATTCAGAGGCAGATCACAGTTTCATCCATATACGTCACAATAGTTTGTATATCTAGAAGGTTAACCAAGGGAAGTATATTGTTTAATTTCATGGTAGAAAAATATGTGATGCTGCTCATAAGCCTGCTGAATAATTTCCATTTTGTTCTTCAGAGGTAGCTACCTGTCAGTGGTAGTTCAAATGTGTTTCAAGATATTTGGATCAAAGCAGTTGTATGAATAACTCTATTTCTCAGTATTAATTGATTTCTGTGCATTTTTCAAGGGGAATCATTGCATACATTTCTGTGTACAGATAGTATTTCATTGTGCAAACAAGAAGCAGAAGCCTTTGAGTTTGTGATAGTGAGAAATGAAAGTGTTGTTCATAGAAGATTGTTGTAGTTCTGTTTTTTTAAAGCTGACAGTAAAATACTAGAGGAAAACCTGAAAAATTGAGGGATTAATCCAATTCATTTTATAAAGCAGCCAAAGGTGAGGTTCTCCCACGAACCATACTATAAAATAAAATAATAAAAAACCCCAGAAATTATTAATTTGCATTTGTAAAAGATGAAAAATCAATTGAGACTTCTTGAGAATTTATATCAAATGAGTGAGAAGATATATATCCAACAGAAGAAGAATATGTCTGACTAAGTTAACCTGAGAGACACCACTAAACGAGTAATTCTTTTCTCTTTAAAGATACATAAGCTCATGTCTACATTAAGTATAAATATGAAATACAGCAAATATAGTAGGTGACATGTTTATTGTCACATTTCTTATTAGTGGAAATCATACATAATACATCGAGTATGTATTTTTAGCATGTAGCTGAGAAGCTGGGTTTTGCTTGCTTGAAAGGCATTTTGTTTAGTCTTGTATGGGGGGAGAGAATATGCACAGTTCCCCACAGATGCATTTTGGAAATAATGTAAGTTATTGATATCAGTTATTTTCCAATTTTGTTGACATAAAATACTGATCAAAACCAGACAGTTTTTCTGATCTTATGCAAAAACTTACTACTTCATAAACTGGATACTGATTCTGAATTAAGTGGATTCCAATTCAGTGAAATTGCTTTCTTCCATGTTTTGTTTCATCGCAGTGGAGCTGGGTTGCCTAGGCAACCAGTAAAATACCAGGACAGGGACATGGCTGATGCTTTCTTCCTCACTTCAAGCCTGAACACAGGCAGTGCTGGGCAGAGCTCCCAATCTCAAGTACCCATGCAAGGAACGCATTGCCCGTCACACTTTACAAAGCCTAAAGTGAATAAACTCCCCTGGACTGGGCAAAATCTGAGCTGTTTCCTGTCGAGGGCTCTCCTAGGAAATGTGGAGCTGGTGCTGTTGCAGTGGTTAAGGTCAGAGAACCAGGGCTGCACATCTGAGGACGTGAAGGTTCATTATCTCTGTTCTCACAGGGGGAGTTATCAGGGAGAAAACTGAAGCACCGAGAAGTGGTGTGACCTGGTGGGAGATGCACACAAAATATGTGTAATGTAGAGATGTGCAGACAGTCACTGAGACTAGTTAGAGCTCCACATTCTCTGCAGATAGATCAAGTCTTGCCCTAACAATATGTACCTCTTTGAATCAGTGCTCCTGGGCAGGCTGTTTTTCAGGAGTCCTGTTGGTGATTTTCACATTTCAGTTGTTGCTAAATAAAGAGGCACTTAATTGCCCCTCCTTTTGGATTAAACAAAAAGTGGACAGTAGGCCCAATACTTAAACAAAATTTATCACTCTGATTTTTTATATAAAAATTGAAAGTAGCAAATTGTTTTAAGTAAATCTCCTCCCTCTTTAATCTACAGCAACCTGTCATTGGTAGAGTATATTGAAATACGTAGTAGATCAGAAATGACCATGTTCCATTCTTAAATGTATTAATTAGACAAAGTACTCTTCAGATCAGATGCTGTAGTATGAAAATCAGATAAGTGAGATTTTATTATTTTTTTTAGTTTATACAAAAATAAATGTTGAAATTCTTACACTAACATTCCCTTTCCTGGCTTTAAGTACTTGATAAATCACATTCATTTTTGAAGCAATTTTTTTTACTCAGTTTTATTTTTTTATTTGTTTATTAGTATTTTCCACAGAGGCATAATAACAGATCTTTTTGACTTCCTTTTCAGTAAAAAGGAGTAAAGAAGAGGCCATAGGGAGGTAGTTTATGAAGAAGATGCTTTTACACAATGAAAGGAAAAATGAAAACTTTTCTTCCTTTTTTTATTCCTAGTGGCAGTGAAGCAAATAACAAGTAAATTCAGCATAAACTAATGGAGTGTAACTTTCCTGCATATGTGGATAAGGAACCCTGATGCTTTTAGCATGTCTGAGTGCAGAGTTGTGGTACCTGGAAGGAGAAATGCTGGGATTGAGTTTTCTATTTTTCCTTTTCTTGTCTTCCGTCTGTTATGAATCACAATGGTCCATAGTGTAACAGAGAGCATTTTGCAGTCCTCAGAACATTGAAATAAAGTGACAAGGGCTCTCTGCAAGTTTTTCTTACATAACCAGGCTGGCTGGGACTATGAAAAAGACGTGTCTGTTCAGCATGTCTCTGCTACCAAAGAACTCTGTACAAAGGCAATTTATTATTTGCAAGCAGCCCTTTTGCTATAGTAGTTGATGATTTTCCTTTTGCTTGTATAAACTGTTTCTTCCTGTTGGAAAGGGATGAGGGTGGTGTGTCTTCTAAGAGACTTCAAGCTAAGCTGAAAATCCAGGCATGTGGCTATTTTAGTATCAGGAAAATGTAGTCTCTAGAGAGACACCAACCCGCGTAGCAGTTCCATATACAGGTGGTTTTGCTCATGCGTACGTAAGTTGAAATTAACTGGTTAGCTTGAATGAATGAAGTTACCTGTATACATAATTAGGTATAAACCTGGTCTTTTTCTACAAAAAAAAAATGTCAATACCTTGATTTTTCTTGGGAAAATAAATAAATAAATGATAATCTAAGTTTTTTGAAACATCACTAATTAACATAAGAAAAGTCCAGCCTATTTAAGAGGTAATTTCCATGATATAGAATTGACTGCAAAATTAGTACTCTTAGTTCTTTATCATGTTATTAGCCCCTTCTACGTAGAGACCGAACAAATCCCTGATTGCTAATGAGAAATATTAATACACTTACTGCAAGGGAAAACACTGACTAATCTCTTACAGACCACATTGAAAAAAAGATCTACACTGAAATGTAAATACCAAACAAAATTGGATTTATGGCTTTAGTTTTCAATATTTGAAAGCTTTATAAACTGTACATAACCCAAGCACAGGTATGTGTTCTAATTCTGAACAGCCTCATTATACTGTTTGCTTTTTAAAGACTTTTAAGTCTTCACAACATGACAAAAGTAAATGAAATAAATAAACAGAAGGCTTTGTATCCTGTTAAAACTGTATGAACAAAATAGAAAATGCAGCTTAATATAATACTAGGATTCCAAAAAAAAAAAGAGTTAAATTGCTACACATCTGTTGCTGAAAAATGCCAGACAATTCTGGCAGTTATAATTGTATACAGCTAGGGAAAAATTAGTTGCCTCTAAAAATACTTTGCCAATCTGTTTTATTTACTAGCTATTCATTAAAGCCATGCATTTTATTAGTAATAAAAGGTATTGGTGCTGAAACATTAAAAAAAAAACAAAAACAACAAAAAAAAACAAACAGAAAAGCAAGTGGTCATGTTAAGAAATACAGTCCTTAAATTTGTTCTGAGGCAATATCATATATTCATTGACTTCAGCAGGCTTCACACAGGGCTTTTGCATGCCAAAGTTACTGGCAGTTTATCACCATTTCAGGATTTCTCAGAAGCAGAATTTTCACAAAATAAGTATTTTGTAGTCATTCATGCTATCTGTGAGAAATGTGACACTGGAAATAATGAATATTATATTGAAGAGTGGCAGATGTTAACACCATATGGATTAGTGCAAACTATTGCGAAAGCTTAATGAATGTTAGATATATCAGAGGATCCTCTGGGTATTTTCATCCAAAGAACTCTGTGGGGATGAAAGAACCAAGGACATCTGAAGTATTCTTGATCTCTGCTGACAATTTACTGCAGCCTAAGCTCTGGGTTTTGTACTGTATGTCTTAAATTGTTTGAAGGTGCTGTTTTGGGACCTGTAGTTCATGGCATGTCTGCAGATGGTCTCTGAACTCTTTGGTACTGATGTTCTTCGGCACCAGTGCCTGTTTTTGTGAAGACTAGATGCAGTGACCCCATTCTGGGTTCCTTTGTGCAGCCTTTAATAATGGTACCCCTTCATCAGTGTCACATTCTCCTCTTGGAACTGAAGCTAATGGATAGTAGTTAACACAAATGACATGTTTTGATACAGCACCAGCATCTTCTCTGTGAGGTTATAGCCACTGTTGGAATAAGAAAAAATTAATCCAGGAAACACAGAAGACAAAGAGCAGGACTTAAAAAGCAATCACTCAGAGTTAATATAAATGTCCTTTTTCTCTCAATCCAAAGATAAACAGATGGTGCTCAGTAAAGAATGGGCTTGTAAGTTAGTCTGATAATTTTTAATGACAGTAGCAGTAGTAGTATAACTGTATATAGTCTTAAATTTAAATTTGCAATAATTATTTCTTATACAAAGAGCAGTATTATCCCCGTTTTACAATATTTTTGTATTGTACAATGAGCGTGTGAATATAAAAGAGCTAGAAGCAATTAATCTGTAGACCTGTGTGAGGACTAGTTACTCCTGACAGCACTAAATAGGCAAAATACACTAAATAAACAAAAATTGTATTGACAATTTTTGTACCTGTACCTCAGACCTGAATATCTGTTTTTGCATGAGATTGCACTGTGATGTTAGACTTACAATTGCATTCAAATTTAGATAAAGCACATTACACAGCTGTGCAGCACTGGTGCTTGGTGTGCTTTCCTTGTTAGGGATGTCAGATAAGAAGTGGTAGAAAGGATAAGGATGGAGTCATTTTCTGGGAAGATGGAATGTGCAGCAGAGAAGGGGAGGCAGGTGGTATGGATTGGGGTCGTAATTTGAAGCGATGAGTGAAGACTGCATGGTGCAGGGTTAATACCCTGTTTGGGAAGCTGGAGCTGTGCAGTGGAAAGATTAAGAACAGTGGAAGCTTCACAGATGCATTGATAGGTTCTTGACTCTCATATTTGTTAAGGTTAGCTCTCATAACAGAGGTGGGTATAAAATCTCAAGTGGTGTGACTTTTCATATAAAAATAAATTTTTTAGGTCACTAAGGTGACCTTAAATCATATCAGGCTCTAGGCAGTAAGCTCCATGACTGCCCAGTTATGTAGACATGTATATAAGGGTTTTATACTAAGATAGTTCCTTAAAAATATCTCTTCTAAATAAACATTGCTTTGCTTTTTAGAAAGCTGTTTTGTCAGTGGTCAGCTTTGCCAAAGGTCATTAAGGAGCCAGCCACAGCTTCTGAAATAAGGTCATATCTGCTGAAATAACTTGAGGATTTTCAGGAAGACTTGGTTGCTAGCATTTAAGAAGATTAATACAGTTTTTATTATAGTAATTTGATGATGAAAAGAAGTCTAAGAGCTAAATGGGTTGCTGTGGGAAAGAACATAAAAGGGTCAGGTATTGTATTGAATCTTGGCAATCATGAAAACATTGCAGACTCCTGACAATTTTTCTCTGCTGTTTTTTGTTCTATGCAGCTGCTGCAAGCACAATAAATAAACATTTGAAGGAATGCTGTATTTCTAGCTTCCCTTCCAGTAAAAAATGGCTTTTTAGGACCCTAGAGAGCCTATTTGTCTTAAACAGAACAAAACAGTACCTACTCTGACATACCAGTCTTCTCAGCTGCAAGAATACCATCTGCCTCTGATTTAAATTAATTGTATTATACTGTGTGGAATGTCATGTCCTGCAAAATAACATTTAATCATTTAAATATTTTAAACTTAAATTCCATTAGAGTTAAACCATAATCATGAAACTTCACATTTTCTTTTGAAGTATATGTGCCTAGAGGTAACACAGCATTATTATTGCCAAAGGGCTTTAGAAAACATTCTCAATTTACTGTAATGACACTGTATACTTTGTAGTTAAGTTTGTTTTCTCATTTATTCAGTTCATTTCATATTAAAAAGATTCCTATGAACACTAATGGAGAAGTATAAAAACCTAATATAAGCAGTTTTAAAGGACTTCTGAAAAATTTAAGATTTATGATGAAGTCTGATAAGCATCTTAAATGATGTTGATAGTACTTAGCTCTCATATAGTGCTGATTACATTAGCAGGTCTTAAAGCCCTTTAGAAGGACTGGTATTACTACAGCCAAGAAAATTCAGGCAAACTAATACTAAACTGCTTTTCCAAAGTCACCTGGTTAACTACCGAAAAAGCTAGAAGCAATCCTTGAATCACACTTTGGCAGTTTTTACTTCAGACTACAGTATTTTTTTCTGTATTCTGATTTGCTTTAGACAGTCTTCTGTTAAGAGATATAGTTTGCTTTCAATAATTCATAACATTATTCTTGTGGATATTAAAATTAAAAAATGTAAAGGTTTGTATTTCTGAAGGTATCTCAGCAAGCTAGGCAAATTGAGGCAAAAAAAATTACTCCCTTGATCTTTCTTGGCAGCCTCAACATTTTACTGAAATTGTAGAGAATATTTCTACAAAACTGGCAATCATGTCATCTTTACACTGCCACTGGCTTGAGGACAGGTATTAAAATAAAGCCTTGCCTAGACTAATTTGCTCTGGGGTTTGGTGCAAGTTTCACTGCCCATTTGTGAGCTGCCATAGTATTGTGAGATTTCTGTTAGTATATAAGATTGTTTTAAAGCTGTCTTTTTCTTTACAGTGCACTGTAGTTATTGCTGTGAATGAAGTGTTATCACGTCTCATGTCCCTTTAATTAGTTTTGGTTTTATTTCTTTCTGCTGACATTTTTTATCACTTGTTCCTTTTTGCCTTTTATCATGATTCAGCTGCAATATTAAATACTCATGAGAGAACGTGATCTCGAGGTATTATTTTTAAGCTACAATAAAGTGATTTTAGTGGATTTTCTGTAGTGGTCTAAGTATGCAGCCATTAAACAAGACAGTGTTGAAGTATTTGTGGCTAGAGTGTTTATTTCTAGGGTATACTTGTATTAATACTTAGAGCAGAGGGTTATTTTACAGAATTTCAATACATACTCTAATTGTCAGTCAAATTAGTTTTCATCTCTTACACTTTTTCCATCATATAGAGTCTATCACACAAGAAGCAAATCTCTCATTAAACTAGATAATGAAGACATTGTCTATGTTTCACAAACAAGGCCAGTGTATCCTCTTTTGTATCAAGAAGGTGCTGTGTAAAACCCTATTTTCCATCAATGGAAGGGAAATTACAACTGCAGGTAGTTCAGACTTTCCTCTGGAAACCAAAATTGCAGTTTGGAAGGGGCAATCTCTCAATCAAGTGCTCTCAGTGAACAGCTGGTACACAGTAACTTTGTATATCATTAGAACTGTCTTCAAAGTGATTTTGTGACTCAGCCTTAGTTTGATACCAAGACTATAAGATTAAATTATGTCAACTTTTTCTCCCTTCATACTTCAAATAAATGTTCCCTTCAGAAATAAATGACCTATATCTTAATATCTTGATTTACATAATTCTTGACAGCCTGTAAAATTCTAATAAATAATTGATCTCTTCAAGAAAATAGATTCCTCTCCAGTGGAATATGTAAAAATCAAGTTTCTTTCTAAACATGTAATGTCTTTATTCAGGTGTTGATTTGGTAGGTTTTGAATTTTCTACTGTGAAAAGAATCAACTACATTCTTATTCCAATACAAAATTGTTTCATAATGGTGAATGTGGTTGAATCAGTATCACATGTACGAAGATTGTCTTTCTTCTAAGAAAGCACCTTTGCATCCCCAAATTTTCAAGCAAAAGCAACTGTTTCCTTGAAAACTACTCTTAAATTAGGATACTGGAAATTGGACATAATGACAGATTTATGAGAGAAACATTTACAATACACTTACTGGCAGATTTGCAGTATCCCTGCTGAAATGGTGGGAAGGAAATTTTTTTGTAAGGAGACAGAAAGATTCAACCTGGAGACAGGATTATTAGAAGTAACAGGTGAAGGCCACTGCAAGGAGTGGTGTCTTTTACACCACGTGTCTTTGGGGTATGAGAGATGTAGGACTACATCTAAAAATGCTTTTTTGTGTTTCTAAGACCCCAGATGTCAATGAAATGCTCTTGAAACTGTTGTGAGTGCTACAGTAAAGGCTATACATAGCATCGCTGTGTCAGTATTGTTAGTTGCACAGAGGGAGAGCCACACCTAGCACCCTAACTGGGACTGATGCTTTCCAATCAATCATAGCATTTACACATGAAATTAAGAAAGAGGTCTGCCTAGTTTAGCAGTTTATTTAAAGAATGTGTGGGAGCCTAATTGTATTAAGAGTCTTGGAAGATGTAGAGGAAGCGGAACAGTAACAATCTCATGAATCCTTTAGCTGATTGATCTTTTTTTCCCTTTTTTCCTCCATCCCCATCTGTTTCTTTGGTGCAACCTCCATGAATGCTTTTGTAGTCTTGTGTTGATGTTGATTGAAACTGTGTTTGTAGATTGAAGTTCTCTGTAAAGTTAGCATTAGAAAAAGTAGATTCTGTAAGTGTATACATTATTATCTTCTAATTTACAATGTTTGTGTTGCCAAAAGTAAGTCTATATAGTAATGGGGATGTGTGTTCTGGGATTTTTTGTCCAGCAAATGCCACCTCCTCACTCGAAAGGCAAGGGTTCATGCAACAGGTAAAAAATGCAATTGATATTCTTTTCCTTCACCTTGACTCTTCTGGCTTCTTTTTGAAGTGTTATTTGGTCGAGCTTTGCCTCATTGACCTGCAGTTTTTCAGATATTAGTGGAATTCCTGAAGATTTGTCTTCAAGGGTGCAAAACCGTGATTTACATTTGTGTTCGTCCAGATATCAGCATAATCTTGGTATCCACTTGCAGCTATGCTGAAAGCTTGGCTTCCATCTTTTTACTGCCTGAGCTTTGTACAGTTTCTTTTGTTTTGGGATGTTGTTTCTTTGTTTGTTTTCTGAGTTTAGAGCCTTTGGTCTTCAGGATGGCTCCTTTTCTTCCTCTTTTACTTACTCTCTTCTCTCTTCCTGTCCTTCCTTTCCTGTTAGTTGCAAAAGGAGAGCAATAAGGTGTTTGTCTACTTTAAATCAGAAAATTGATTAAAATGCTTTCATTGTAAATTCTTACTATTTTTTAAATAAAGGCTTTTAAATTTTTTTTTAAAAAAGTAAATCTGCCAAGTTTTGTTCTGTTATCTCCTATAGGTCTGTCTGATAAGCTGATATCCTAGTAATGCTTGTTTGCTTTTTTAAAGAGAGGAAACAGTGATTTGTGTAAATTTCTCAGGAGGCTGTGATAATTTTATTTTCAATTTATTCAAAATTAAGAATATGCTAGCTAAAACAATTGTAATATTGTTCTTGCAATTATTTATTAATTATTGTTGACTTAATGAACTAATTCTGCATACTCAGTTCTCCTGAGAGTGTTCGGTAGGTTAGATAATTTCCTGGAGCAAAAGTTCATCGAAGAAAACACTGGAAGAATCAGTGTTTTTTCAAAGCAGGTTGGTCCTGAGCCTCCACAGATTTGTATAGCAGCAGCAACGGGCTTGAGACAATGCAAGGAATTCTCTTTTTCAGCAACATAATGTATACCAATGTTAATTTTTCAATTTAGTTGAAATATGAAGTTGTTTACAGTCCCTTTGAATTATGAAATATGGAAAAAATCCAATTCTTATACATGACTTCTCATTAGAAGTAAAAATAGCAAAACAGTAATAAGGGGGCATTACCAGCACATGAAAGACACGAACTGATTATTTGATGACTTTGAAGGTTTGTCAAGAAAGAATTTGTATGCCACAAATTGCCTTGAGAGCCAAAGCATGTAACATGCTTGATGTAATGGACCAAGCTGGTGACTTCTGTAAAACACTTCTTGAATAGGTCTAATTAAGAGGTCTGAAGTTTAATTAGACACAAGAACCAATTTGTTTGGGAAGCAATTTTTAGCTGGGCAAACAGAGGCCACATTTTAGAAGTACCCTACAGAAAGATATGTTGAGGCTGAAAAACAGTACAAACGTGTTAATCTATGAAGCAGGAGACAAATTAGCACCCTAGTTACAGAACATTGCATGTGAGAAAGCAGTAGGTCTGTTCTTTCCTACTGGGTTTGTATGTCTGACTGATGAATAATAATTTTATTTTCTTTGGGGATAAGAGGGGAAAGGAGGAGAGAGTACAGAGGGAATATGTACAAGGAAGCTGAGTCCAAGAGCTCAGAACTCTTTTCTGTAGTGACTGAAACGGAACTTCCCAGAAGAGACAGTTTGAAGCACTCTCACAAAAATTAATATATACCTGCTAAGAATGAGTCCCTTTCCAAAATAGAAACAACAGAGAGATCTCCTAAAAGCTCAAAGGAGAAATGTGAACACTTTAGCTTCTGACTCTGCCATCTAGTACTTTGGAACTGTTTGAAATCCTTGTCTAGGAGATACTTCTGTTGTGAAAAATACTGAGGTTTGAAGGTTTGTTGTCATAAGAAATGGAAGATCAATGTTTCTAAGTTTTGAGTGAGAAATGTTGAGAGGAACATGGCACATTCTTTCAACTTACCTATGCAAACCTTACAGTCAGGAATCATACTATGAATGGCAAGAACTATCTACTTCCTGACTGACTGCAGTGACCACAATCAGAAGAATGGGCGCCTTTTATACCTAAAAGGCAAATGGTTTCTCAGATACCTTCATGGGCAGTATTTGACATGCATACCACTTTGGTGTGGCCAATAGACAAATGCATTGCTGTAAAAAGAACTGAATTGTTGCTTTCAATACAAAGGAAGTCCAGGTATCTCCTATGGACCTCCCACTAAAGACAAGTCCTAATGATCCACTGAATTATGAAAAAAATTATGGGTTCAAGGAGGTCCAATAGGTAACAACCTATCAAATGAAAATATCTGCCATATCTGCATTCCTAGCTCCCCTTATCATTGAAAAGGACAGTTAAGCTTACCAATTTTTTTCATGAGAAAGTCTTCTTCTGAGAAAGTTGGTTCATTCTACAAAGATTTTGAAGGAATTCTTCTAAAGAAGAATAAAAAACTTAGATTATGATGATCCCCTAATTACTGCTCTGCATTCATAGATGTGTGGACTTCATGGTAGCCTGTCTGAATAGCAGCCATGAATGTACAAAGGTTTTAGGAAATCTATACCACTTTTTACCTTTCCTGTCTCTGCTCTCTTAGATATACAGTCCTTCTTTGAAAATGCTATAACTTTAAACTGTTTCACGTTACAGTTCATGAGGTTGGATTATTGCATGCAATTTTTGAGCATTGCTAGTTCCCTGCCCTTTTTCAGGTCACAATCTGTTACAGCATGAAGTTAAATCTTCCTCAGTTTCATCTGATGTTTCCAAGTGAAAATGGGAATCCATAGATGTGATATTGATAAATCAAGTAAGAATACACAACTCTGTCTGCAGGAGGTGCATGTTGATATATCAGATCATCTGATACTCACATAGAATTTCCCTCTTGATGCAGGTTCTGCTCGTCTAAATAGCTACAAAGCACAATCACAATGATCCGTTCTCTCTTTGCCTGTTCCTTATGTGAAAGTTGCTTTTTAAATCCAAAATATCTAATTGCACAATGAGGAAATTTCATTTCCTTATTAAAGATGTGAAAACAGCTTTCTGAGGCAAAGAGTTTTCTGCAACCTAATATTCTGGATATTTCGATGATGTTGTTACCTGAGCAGAATCTGGGTTATCAATTATGGACCTATAATGGGGCAATTGCACAAATCTTAGTGTATTTTCTGATCACTTACACTCACATTCTGTTTTTCTACTTACATTCCCTAGACTCTTAAATTATTTTATTTATGTTTAATTGGATTAAAATATCCCTCTCCATACTGAACTCTGTAGTTCAAAAACATGGGTGGCAGACCCTGTTTCTAACCAAAATAACTGACTTATATTTGGAAATACCAAGGAAACATCTCTGTGGGAGCTTGTGACCAGCAACTAGTTAATGAGTCATACAGGTTTTTAAACACTATTTTTTATTCACATAAATATACAAAGCAATCAGAGAAAAGTATTTATATTAATTTTTCTTACCTGTATCTGCTATTTTAACACAAGGAGAAAGTTTTTGTAAGTTTTGGTAAAATCCAGTTAGCCAATATACTCCTGCAAATAGCCTGAAAGAAGCTGGTTTGCAACTTTTGCCTCAAGCAACTGCAGATTAATAATTTCTCCTCCCGTATTTTAACTGGTCCTTTTAGGTCCTTCAGTGCTTTTTTCTGTATTATTAAGAGAGATTAATAAAGTGTCAGTTGTGATGGAGCCTAAAAGTTAGTAATTGTATTCCAATTTTTTTTTTTTTTTTCCTGTAACTATATCAGAAAATGAGCTAGTGCTTTTCTGCATCTTAGTTGCTTAATAAAGCTGCACATGGATTCTCTGAGTGGTTATGGTCAGTTCATAGCAGGTTAATTCTGTGTTTCAAATGCACACATGTTTCCAAAATGTCCTGAGGTGATATCTGGGGTTACCCAACATTTCATGCTTTGAGCCACTCAGGTTATCTGGCTCCTTAACTGTCCTGGTTTGAGCCAGGATGAAGCCAATTTTTCTTTTTACTGATTTTTTTTTCCTTCAGTAAGCTTTCTTGTAACTAGCAACAGTGTGTTCTGCTAGGCTGATAAGACAGTGGAATGTTTTTCTAACTACTGAGGCTTCAAGGCCGCACCTGCACTCTGGCAGCTCAGACACTATGGGGAGATCTGTGACCCCCCCGTAGGAGGCTGAGTTAGATGGACAGCAAAATTGGCCAAAGATATTCCATTCCATATATCTATGTAAGCTCAGAGGAAGGTCAGAGATCACAGAAGACAACTTCCTTCTTCTTCTTCCCTTCTCTTCCGTCCATGGCCGGCGTCCAGGGAGGACTCTGTTCATCCATCACCGTCGATCCTCAGGCTTGATCTCTCGTGACCCCCATAACTCTCTGCTTTCTCCAGCAGCAGCTCCGGGATTCCTCAGGACTCTTCCCAGTTCAGGGAAGTGCTGTGGGAGTTGCTGGGGTGGGGGGAGGCGAGAGATTTTTGCCCATTCCTGTTTACAAAAAAAGCCATACTTAAATTGCTCACAAGCTTACAGCTCCTATTTAGGTAAGTGTATCTGAAGTCATCTGAAGTGGGATGTATGCACAGAATTACTTCAAGCAGTTGTTTATTCTACAGTAATGGATTCTTTGAGATGATAATTGTCTACGTGGGTACTATCATCAGTACTCCTTGTCTGCAACCATTTGACCTCTAAGAAACAATTCAAGTGCCTAAACAGAGATGTCTAATTCAGACACTCCTGATATCTTTTCTGGTCTCTAGCTACTCACCCAGAAAGACCCAGGTTTCTAGTAAGTCATGTGTCGTGTTTGTCAGCCCTTGCAGTCACCTTGAATACTCTACTGTGTCTAAAGTGGCCATATATAGAATCATAGAATCATTTCAGTTGGAAAAGACCTTTAATATCAAGTCCAAACATTAAGCCAGCACTGCCAATTCCACCCTGAAACCATGTCCCTAAGCACCACATCTACACATCTTCTAAATACCTCCAGTGATGGTGACTCCTCCACTTCCCTGGACAGCCTGTTCCAGTGCCTGACAACCCTTTCAGTGAAGAAGTTTTCTTAACATGCAATCTAAACCTCCCCTGCAACATTTCCTCTTGTTCTTTTGTTTCTTACTTGGGAGAAGAGACCAACCCTCACCTCACTACAACCACCTTTCAGAGAGCAATAAGGTCTCCCCTCAGCCTCCTCTTCTCCAGGCTAAACAACCCCAGTTCCCTCATATGCTACTCATAAGACTTGTGCTCTAGACTCCTCACCAGCTTCATTGCCCTTATTTGAACTCACTCCAGCACCTCAATGTCTTGCTTCTGGTGAGGGGCCCAAAACTGAACAGAGTATTCAAGGTGTGGCCTCACCAGTGGCTGTTTATTCTCCTGAAACTCTTCCCTTCTTTTCACAGAATCTACACATCTTAGTGTGACATTACTTTTTAAATTAACTATAACTATTTGTGAAAAGAAAACATCTTTCAGAGATTGTCAATCTGCCTAGAAAATTAATAGCTAAATTGTCTTGCACAAATTATGTGCAAGGTATGTTTAGATATTTTTTCCTAAAGATCATTTATGTTTTGCAAATACTTTTAAAAATAATTGATATGGTTATCTTTTCACATTTGCAAACCTCAAATAAATCAGTGGGGAAAATGAATATAATTATTTTTTCCTTCACTTTCTCCATCCAATATGTATAACAAAAAATACATAGTGAGTTGCAAACTTACTAAATGCCAAAAATTTTTAGTGATTAGTTTCAAAACAGTTACATGTAACTAATTATATAAAATATCAGTAAGTGTTCCACACAGAAGTTGATGTAATCTTCCATGACTGCATGTCTCTACATTTAGAACTGGACTGTAATTCTACAGCCAGAGGTATTTTCTAGATATTCTTCATATTTATACCCTTTCTGTCCTTACAGCTTTTTTTCTGTGACCAAACAGGAAATTTTGCAAAACTTACATGATGCCATTTGGGGTGGAGGGTCTTTATTCTTGCATTATTTCTTATGAAAACACTAATTCTATTCTTGTTGGCTTTGAACCATAATTCTAAGCTGAAACAGAGCACAGATTAGCTTGTGTGTGAAATGAGGAAAGGCAAACTGCTTTGTATCACATATTAAGTGTCTTAAAAATACTGCTTAGATTAGAAATGTATTCATTATCAACCTTAGGAGAGATGGAAATGTATGGTCAGGAAAATGCCAGAACATTTATTTTATATTCTTTCTGCTTTTGTTTCATGCTTCAGAAAATCAAGTTGTTACTTAGGCAAAACCTTCTTTTCAAATACAAGTGTTGAAATTGTTGAGGAACATCCACTTTCAGAAACAGTATTCTAAAAATCATCCATTATTTTTCCAGTTTCTTTTGCCTTGACGATTAGTAAGTTTTGTTCCCAGTTGATGGAGTACTTTGTCATTCCTTCTTCTCATTTGATGTGTGAAATATGAGGAGTGGAACAATTAATGAGGTTTCATTAGAGTCTTCAAAAAAAAGGATACAGTTTCAAGATCTTATCTGTCACATTCATATTGCTTTGCACTGATTTTGGCTATTAAGTATCACCAAATTGTCCTCTTCTATTACTCTTCTCTTCTGTACTATATTGTCAAATTAACATGTACTTTCTGAGCACAGCCACAGCCCACTCAACTGTTAGCTTTCTCCTGGAAGAAGAGATTACCACAGAACTTCTCAATGCAATTACACGTGATCTTTCTGCAAAAATACATTTTGCATCCATTTCCATTCATTTATCAGAATTTTTTGTGAAAGATTGGCTGAGTGTTGCAAAGAAATACTGGTGTGGGGTTTTTTTCTTTCTTTTTGCTGCATGTTAAGAGTTGAGATATTCTAGTATAATTTTAGCTTAAACAGGGATGTTGAATTAGTCCAGCATTGCACCTGGGGAATGTTGAACATTTTAGTCTATAAACATGTTAACATGTTACTTTTCTGGAGGATGCTTATTTTGATGAGCAGGTATAAGGCAGATTCTTGTGCAGAAAAATGTGATGGTTCATGAGAGGCTCTCTGTCATTAAGATGTCTAGGAACCATACCTTATATAGTCACATAGAAAGAAATTCTCATGGAAACGGCATTATGGAGGTGGCAACTGCAGCTTTTTATTTTTGTCTAGGTTGAATTTTGCTGTTAAAGATTAACCCTTAATGTGATCTATATAAAAATTACATTTACGCCCCCCTCAAATACAAAATAACCTCTGTGAGTATCAAAACAGATTTCTGAAAATGTGCAAGAGAGTCAATACATCACTGTAGGAGTTAAAATTAACTCTTAATTGCACCAGATTGGACTCCTGTTGCTGAAATTTTGGGCAAGAGCTATATTTGGGTATGATGATGTGCTTAGAATTAGCAGCAATTACCAACTAATATCCTTCCTCACTGAAGGCTTTTTTCTTCATTAGGGGTTGGCAAGCAATATTCAAAAATTCCATATGGACTTATCTTTCCCCTGAAATCTTTCATATCTTTTGCATTTCCTGATGAGTCATTGTAAAACAGATGAGTAAAATGTGGACAGTGAAACTATCAACAAGGTAGCGATAGTGAGGCAGTAAAATCCTTCAGTACAGTCAAGTGCAGACTGCAATGTTAAGGGGTTGAACTGGCAGTTATGGAGCTAGGAGAAGCAAACACATAATCCACAGAGACTTCTACTGTGATTTCTGAGGGACTGCATGGCTTTGAGAAGCTGGTAATTTTGGAATGTGGGCACAGAGCCTGGAGACCACTGACACCATCCGGGCAAACTGCCTTGTGGTGGTTTCTTTAGATATAAGAGGAAGCAGAAGGAGAAACAGCAGTCTGACTGAACACTGTTGCTCCTTTTCTGTGTTGTTGGTGGTGACAGGAGAAGCCCACATTCTCCATTAGCTGCTTAGTAATCGTGTTGTTATATCTTCAACACGGGTCCATGGTACCTTGTTATAACATTTCCTAGAGGGAGAAAACATTGCACTGCCTCGTCAAAGATAACTGCAGCCTACATGCTGCAATCAAAGTGCTGGAGCTTTGTCAGAGGACCATGTTGTTTGCTGTGTGAAATCATGCCTTCTTGAATATTCCTACTTTAGTATTTAAATATTTTTCCATTTTCTGTCTTACACCCTTTCTTGCTGATCATCCCATTTTCTGGTATTACTTCAGCAATACAACCAGTAACATAATTACTGAAGGTATTCTAATGTGTCCAAAACATTCATTACCATGCAAACAAGATGACTTATTTGCTTACTGCCCTTCTATGAGAGCATACTCACCAAATGTTTCTCAACTGTGGCTGTTAGTTTTATCAATCAGCTGGGTATGTGGAAAAGGGAGTTGAGAATACCTTTTCGGGCAGATATTACACGTGCAGTGTGTGCTGCTAAAAACATCCTTCTGTATCAAATACAAACAGAAATGTAATATTTTAATAGTTCAGGTGTCATAATACAGCTGTTACCATAGCTATGGAACAAATTTCTGGTGGATTTTTATTTTACGTTAGAAACTTCTGCCATGGCAACAGCAACGAGTGTTAAAGATGTAACTCTGTCATTATAATTTATCTATTACAGCTCTTTTCATTACTATTATTAACAACTGTTATTCTCCTGAATGTGCTTTAGCTTTGAACATGGAACCTCTTGAGATACAAATGTGAATAAGCTGATTTCCAACTTCATATGAATGCACAATTCCCAGTATTTAGTGTGTTCCTGTTTTTCTTAATGCACTCTGTAGCCTTGGAGTCAGATTCAGAAAATAGATGTGTGCGTTCCATGTAGCATCTGTAATTATACCTCTCGAATTCTGAAAGAGAAAAATGGTATTCCACAGAGTTCTATATATGTATGAGAAGCAACTGTGCTGGGGTGCACCAGTGTATAAATAAATAGCTGATGGAATTGCAATCTGCCACCTAAGTGCCAGTTTGGTTGTCTATAAACTGGTGATAATAGCAATATGTATCTGAGACTTTCAGATTGCAGCAGATCTGAATTTATTTGTAGTTCCAAATGTGAATGTTTTCCATGCAGTAGCACACTGATTTTCAGAAGTAATCTGCTCAGATGGCTAAGCTGTACATGCACTTGTAATAGCACTGAAGATCTGTAGAAATGACATCTGTTTGTGTTTTGGTATTTAGGAAACTATTTACAAATTAAAAAGATCAGGTGGTAAGAAAAGCAGTATCTGGTAATGAAGCAAGATCTCTTTTTGTTGGGTTGTTGTTGGGGTTTTTTTAAGTTTACAAAAATAAATGCTCTTGCAAAAAGAAAAAAAGAGTATAATCTATCATGAGCAGAAAACTTACCTCCATTGGGAATCAATCCAAGCACAGGAACTTTCCTGAAGTCCATCCTCAGAAGACTTATTCAAAAGCCCTTGAGAAATCAAAACTGGTATAATTCACCTACTGTTCACTGAGTATCGACCTATGCAATATAATTGCCTATCTTATTGTTTCTTTGTACCAGTTAAGTTGGTTGAAACAAATAAAAATCAAGCATCTAAAAAAACGTTCAAAAGCGTATTATGAAGTTAGGGGATAGAACAAAATAGGAATACTGTCAGAATATCTCAGATATATCAGTAGATTTGAGATTAATTCTAACCACACGGAACATTGATCATCAGTATAGACAACTTAATGAAGGGATTTTATTGAAAAGAACAATTTTGCTGTGTTTAAAAACAGATGGAAAATAATACATATCACATTTTGTGCATCACTACTAAGCCTCAGAAGAAATACCAATTTCAGTATTAGTTGTCATAAAATTTATGGCAGAAATATGGAAAAATAAAAAGGCTAAGATACAGAAAAAGCATTATATTACCATGTTTAGAGTTGTTCATACTTTAAGTTCTTTAGACTGAGGTCTTGGACATTTATATAAACACTGAAGATGTAGTTGCAGTTTTAGATATGATGCCGTTTGAAGGGTTTAATATCTCATGCTTCAGGTCTTGGGTCAAGAGATATCAACTTGGAATAAGAAAGAAAAGTGTACTCTGTCAAATTTTTTTATTACTATCTATTGCATGGATATTGTTTTTTCCTCTATGATTTCTTTAGAACAATAGAGTGGGTGATAGGCCACTACACTGTTTACAGCAGTGGTACAGAGCATCTCTGTTCTCTCATTTTTCTCTGAACATAAAAGTATTAAGCATCAACTGCATTAGGATACTAAAATAATAATATAAATCTGTATTAAAAACACATGAGACTTAACAGTTATCAATTCAAAAGTCAAAAGATTCAGAATTATCATGGAATCATAGAATCGTAATTGGATCTTTAAAGTGTTGGTTGGAAGGAATCTCTAGAAGTCATCTAGTCCCTCCTCCTGTTTGGAGCAAGACTGTGAATCATCAGGTCCGAAATGACTTTTCCTAGCCAGGTCCTGAAAACTTCGAAGGATGGAGATGCCACATCCCCAGATAACCTGTTCTAGGATTGCAGTGCAGTATGAAATTATGCTTGCTACTTAACCTTTATCATGACCACATACTGGTTTTTTCCTGACAAGCCTAGTCTTTTTCATTGCCCAGTATATATATGATTTGCATTGCTCGAAATCACAGGAGGAAGAAGGCATAGCCTTAGACATCTTTGCTTCCTTTGTCACATAATTATAAAACTGACAGCTGAGGCAGCTGAGCACCACACAGGGAATGCTCTGTCTCTGCCAGAGCTTTTGTTTTGCTGTTGAAGATAGACCAAACTTTATCCAAGTAGTCATTAACAGAGTTCCTTGGGTTTTTTTAAATGCTGAATTTTAGGTGTTAGGGATCATAGTTATAGAACAACTGAGGTCAACAGTAACTGTGCTTTGAAAATATTCTTATACAACGTTACGTTCTCTGAACAAAGAAAATAACAAGAATTTATAATTGGTTGCCCACAATTTGTGGACATTTTCAGCATTATCTTCTTGCACCTTACTTTACCGAATTAGAGGGCTATCACATTGCAGCCTTCCCCTGTAAGGATACATGAGTTTGTATTTGTGAATGCTTTAGATTATGGGCATCATAAAAAGTCCAAGCAGGTTCCTATTTGGCTGACCAGCCACAACATACACTGAGCAGCATCACTCTGCCTCCACTGACTGTCAGTCTGATTTCTGACTGCAGCATGACCTTACATACTTCTTACCCAAGTAGATATGTAAAATGAGATGTCTTAATCTGGAGCCAAATCCCAGCTACTGAGTTTCTCATGTAAGTGAAAAACACTAAAGTCAATCACTACTTGCATAATTTATTTTTTTTAGTTCATGTACAATTAATTCAACAACTATCAGAAATCTAAGAAAGTGAGCATGTTCCATGTTCTCCTTTTCCCCTGTTGTTTTGTTGTGGTTTTTTTCCCAAAACAAACTTTTCTGTCATTATTGATTCCTTAAGCTCTGTCACGTCCTGCATTCAACCTTTTACCACAACAGCCCACACCTATTTTGTTGCAAGATGTCTTAAGTTTGTGTTCTAGTCAGTTTTTTCCCAAAGAAGAAAAGGAGATTTTATTAGGTTGCACTCCTAATCTTTATTAGAATTTCATCATAATATTTTAACAAATAAAAAAACCATGCAGCTTTACATTTTTAAGCTGCTGAATAGTAAAAGTGCTGATGGTGTTTTGAAGTAGCGGCCAAAGTCTTCCCTCTATTGTTCATATAATTAAATATTGCCTCCTTTTTGAGGTGATATTTTGAGATTTGTGGGGGATTTTTTACAAGCAGATATTTTATCAAATAGGAGTAAACAGCTCAATGTCTTTGCTAAAGATGACATGCTGCTATGTTTTGATTCCCTCTGGTAGCTAGTGCATTGCACACAGTCCTGCACTTATATTCTACATATGAACATAGAAGTTCTAGCAGGA